>NC_051183.1:57144328-57444328 GCF_013339695.2 Rhipicephalus sanguineus
CGACGCAGCTCTGCTGAAGCAACATTGCCGCCAGCTTAAATGTCGTGTCGAACAATGTTTCTACGTAAGTCAGCGCTGTGAAGCACCTTTAAAAAATTCTATGCGTGGTTCTGACATTATACGACGTCCAGAAAACGCCTGCAAACTGTGCTTCGTTGCCTCGCTGTGTGGTAAATGAGTACCTGACGTGGCCAAATCTTTCAGAAGGCGTGAGCCGCTAGCACAGGTGCACTGCGGCGAATATAGCAGGGGTGTCACACTGAACCTTTCATCATAATTACCTTGAAGCGTCTGAGAACTTAATAAAATATTCGAATGGAACATCTTGTGTTCGTGTTATCGCGCATAGCAACTTACTTATCGTAAAACGTTTTCCACCTATGGAGCTGTCATGCCCATTCACTATCCTGAAAGATAATTTGATTTCTGGATGTTTATGTACGAATACAGCAAAGTCGAGTTTTATTGCTTTACAATTATTCACCTTTATTCTCTTCCCACAAATTGATTAAGCGTCATCAGCTTGGTCACCAAGCGCCGATTATCAATTTAGTTTTCTTGCAACAGCTACGAAATGCTGCACTCATGCTGCATTTCAAGAAATCCTCAATGCCTAAACTCCATAATTTTCTTCAACTATATTCTAGGCTTTTAACGAAGAGATATCTCATTCCCGCGAAAGCCTACTTGATTTTAACATCACGGCAGCATTTCACACTGCGACGTGAAGCTGCTGCTTTACTGCAGCTTGAATACTAATATTATACGTATCGTTTGAATACGTAACGTAACGTTTGAATACTAATATTACAACGTATCGTTGCGTCACGCATGCACAGGCAAACACGCACACACCTCGCTCGCTGAGCACGAAAACAATATGATAATGCAGGTGTGCTCTGCAGCGCGGCGCAAAAATACATTTTAATGAAAAGCTGGATATATTTGCCTGGCTATTCGCCTCAAATGCTACTCCGGATGCTGTGTGACGATTATGGTATATAGACTGATAAACGCATAACTCATGCAGCCACAGACACCTAGACCTACACTGTATACAAACTTTCGTTCAGCATCGTGGCCCGCAAGAAAGTCAACAACCCACAAGTGCTGCTTTGCTATGGGCCCAGAATATGTCGCAACTCGAAGCACGAGGCCTGTTTCAGAGACTGTATCTCTGATGCGTATCGCTTCCATTCACAAAGAAAATGATTCACATCGTCTGGGACGCTACATTGGACGCACATTGGTCAGTCCGACAGTTAAATCTTGCTCTTAAAGTATTTGGTGTATGCGACGTTTGGTCTGATGCGGTGTAAGCATATTCTCTGTTCTCTGTTTAAGTTTCGCTGCATATGGAAGTCACACGATCGATCGATGTTATGAAGATGCCCATACTGCGGACAAGCATTTATCCAGAAGGATCATCGCTGGAGGCGCCAAGCGTGTACCGATACGAGTGTCGCTACATATTTTCTCGAGAAAGCTGTCTCGACGATTTTTCTCGAGGCGTCGTGTACAGCTTTGACAGCGTCATCAGCTGGACACGAAGCCTCGTATTTCACATTGCGCAGGTATACACTGCAGAGCAATGCAGAGATGCAGGACACAGGCTTTGTTGCATAGGCGCAATATAATGTACGACAGTGCATAGCATTGCGCATAGTTTCTTCGATACAGCAGGCAATGCAAATCTAGCCAGTCGGAGGCCCTGCACACGCAGTACAATAATCTTGTCTACCTCCCTCTTAGGAACCACCATAGATGTGTGCAAGACGGTGCGCTCCCGCCGTCTTCTAGGATCGTCGCGGTGCTCAGCAATGGCTGTGTCACTCCCAGCTGTTTTTTCCTAATCGCGAACACACACCACACACACACGCCGTTCAATTAAGCGCGCTCATTTTCATTGGTCCCTTGGCCCTTACCACACATTTTGCTCAATTCCTGCGCCTTCTTCCTACACGCCATTTCAATGTAGCACACCTATGCGCAGTTTCTTTTGATTCCTTCTGTGAAAGTGGGTAAACAGAAAACTTAGTATATAGTGGGCAAAAAGAAAAATCTGGTCATGAATTACAGGAGTGAAATCAGTCGGCTGTGTCAACCGGGGATGTCGGAAAGGCGGATAAACAAGGATAGGAATGATACGCAAAAGATGAAATTGCACATGCGTAAGCATTTTGACCGACTGCTTCATGGTCTGCGTAGAAACAACGGAAAAGGATAGGGCGTCAGTCATGAAAAAGAACAACGGTGCATCGTAGAAACATACGTGTTCACTAGGCATGTTCAATATCTTCCCGCTTATTCAACTCAATCTGCAGTTTTTAATCTTTCGTCTTTGTTTCGCACTTATCTGGAGGGGTATAACCTACCGAGATTCTTTGTGCAGATTGCCCACGGTCACTCGACGCTTAAAGAGCAGTCACGTTCAGTGAAACGTGAATACGGGTGACAGACACAGAGCGGTACGCACGGCAGAGCGGCTTATTTCAGCAGACTCGGTGGTGCAGCATGGGCGTATAAGGCTGGTATAACCAAGTCGACCAGCGAATCCCATTTCAAGCTCAAGGTATTTCTCGAGGTAGCTTCCAATATTCCCCATGACACCTGTGGACTTGGAAAGGCTGTGCTACCGCCTCTCGGGCATGCAAGCCGATCAACTCTATTCCCTGGAGGACGAAGATTTTCTTGAAATTCCGCAGATCAGGGGAATGCCCGTGCCAATGGCCGTGGAAAGCATCCGCGGACACATTGCCGCTATGCCGAGCGTAAGAGATTCCCTGTGCTGTGTATGTGATATTTACGCGTGCCTCATAAAGAAAGGCGTGATTGGTCCCTGGGTTCTTTATAATGTCCCTTATACGCAATGTGAACTTGAGGACATCCTGGTGATCCGCTATATGGAGGAGATGCAGTCGAGGAGCGGCTTCGCTCATTCTATGAATGTACGCACAGATCGTGTTCGCACGTGCGCGTTGGTGCCACAAAGCATTACACCGAGTGTGGGCCATGACATATATGGCTTTTGCTTCTGGACGTCGTCCGCAAGCGTTGCAGTCTTCAGACCACCAGAAGGTTACTCCCATGGACAACATCAAGTTCTTGTCAAGATGTTCGGCGCGAATCCTGCAGCCTTCGAGTGTGGTGTTTATGACGATCTAGATTCGGCGGACGACGCTGCCACCAGTTTCGCCCCGGGCGGCCCTTCAACGCAGGATTTCGTAGATCGCTGATGTCGCTCGGTTTTGCGGACACAGCCATTCTGAGCTCCAAGCCAACTGGACCTGCTGCATGGTAAGTAAAAATAACTTGGCTATATATGCAAGACGTGTTCTCGAGTCGTTCAGAGGCTGTTGTGGCATGCCTGGTAGCGCCGTAATTTATGCGTGTTCTCTTGATTAGGAATTTAGTTTTGAAGCACGGTTTTGCATGCAGTGAAGTGCATTAATGAGTGCATTCCCGTGGAAAATATCGGGTTCGCTTGAAGAAATCCAAAAGTTCAAGTGATTTCGTTCACGTCACTCAGGTGAAAAACCTGTTCTGTGAAGTCAGTGGAGAGCCGGCTACTCGGCAATTTCGTGGAAAATGTGGCTTGTACAGTGACGCCCAAAATTTTAGATACCACGGGAGCGCGTGGCAAACAGCACCGCGGTGCCATCTGACCGCTGCCTACGAAGCTCGAGAGCGCGCACTGCGCACGCGCATCCTTTTTACTTGTCAGCCTGCTCGCTCGCTCTCTTCAATTGCGCGCACACGTTTGCCAGGGTATGCTATATTTGCGAAATATATTGCGAAACCATCCGCTTTCATACGTCATTTTCACTCGTGGACTTTTCTTGCACAATGAAAGCAACAAAGCATTCTCAAATTATTAAAACAGCATATTATCTTTCACGTCAGTATTAGCATTTTTATCGTCAACCCTATTTCTTGCATTGTTTTGATTTTCCAGCTTGAAGACAAGGTCCACGTGATGAACAGAACTATACGACGCAGCTCGGGCAACGCAAGAAGGCCACCAGCGTTAATGCGGTGTTGAATCATTCTTCTACTTCTGGCAGCGCCGTGAAGAACATCGCTACGAATGTATGCTAAAGTAGTCAGGTAACCTTACACAGCGTCTCGAGTTTCACTCGTCTAGAAACGCTTGCAAACTGTGCTTCGTTCCCCCCCTCTGCGCTGCGTAAATGTATGACGTGGCCTGCAGTATGCGGCCGAAACATTCAGAACACGCGCTCTGTTAGCACAGACTCATTCCTGCGAATCTAACAGGACTGCCGTACTGAACCTTCCATCGAGATTGCTTTGGGGCGTTTCAGATGTGTTAATAAACTGGTCGGAAGGACAGAGTGCCTTGTTTCTTCTTCTTGTGTTATCGTTCTTTTGCGTACCACCGGGGCAACGCAACAAACTCATCGATTGAAATAAATTTTTTTTCATGTCATTGTGTATTTTATACTTACTTCCCCTACAAGAGTTTCGATTTTGAGAGTTATCCCAATGTACCCCCGCGAAAACTGGGAATTCCGTCTGACGACGTTTAAGTGCCAATATTCAGCACCTAGTGTGCCTGTTCGCCAGAATTTTCCGTTTATTGCTCGCAGCCAGCTTGAATATGTGCGGTCTGTTGTTGCCCATTATCAGTTGATTTTTCTTGCAGCACTTCAGAACTGCTGCATTTAGGGTAATTTCAAGACTATTCAAATGTGACTTCGGCGACACTCCATAAATCTGTTCAAGAATGGCCTAAGATTTTAACAAAGAAGTCGCATGTTCCCACGATAGCCAAATCACTGGTAAGAGCAAGACAACCTATTGCTCTACGAAATCAGGCTTCTGTTTTACCGGTGCCATGCGGTGGATTTGACATATTGCCAGCCGCCAATTTTTTCTTTATTTTCACGCGATCGGGTTCCACCCACAAGAACCGCTAGCACCTCTCGGTGCAGGTGTTGTTGATATTTTTGTGCAGCTTCGCGATTGTACGTGATTCTACGGCTAAGATAACACGCAGGACACGAATTGTCGAGTTTCTTTGGGAGCCTTCGCGAACACTAGCGCTAACGCTGCAAGGTTCAATCAGCGATGTAAAAAGACGACACGTTCAATCGATGATGAGATTATATGACGACGGAAGGCTGTGTGCGCCGACATCGGTACACATTGACGGTCATTCTATTGCGGGGAACAATTTCACGCAATAAAGAGTTTGTATTTTACGGGCTGCGTTTTTATTCTTCATCGTCCCAACCACGTGATAATGTGAACATAATCTAGTATTCGGCCGTGACTACACAGGTAAGCACACGCGCGCCTCACTCGCCGACCACGAAAACGATCTGACAGTGTGGGTGGGTTGAGCAGCACGAAATAAAGTACAATAGTGTACCACATTGCGTATCACTTCGTCGACATAACGCGACATGCAACGTTAGGCACTCTGAGGCAGCGCACACACAGCTACAATAATCTCGGCTAGCTCACCCTTGGGAACCGCCATAGATATGGGGCGAAAACCACCTGCTTCCTCTTCTTGTCACTCGACCCTGTCCCCCCACCCTCGGAAAGCTTTGCGCACCTAGTGTGGTTTTGCACTGCCTCCAGGATCGGAGGCACCTCACCTGGTTTTGCACTGCCTCCGTGATCGGCCCACTTTTGACCAAGCTACGATGTCAAGTGATGACGGCTTCATTTGACGCCACGTCACGTGACGTTACGCCAGAATTTATGACGTGATGACGTCACATATTTTGGCAATCCGTATCGTCACGATGACGTCATATGTTGACGTCAGCACATGACGATTTGTTGCATCACTCGTCCCCGACGCCGCGGGACGCCCACGCCGTAGACGCGGGACACCGACGCCGAGGTGAAATTTCACGTTTGATGAGGCATTTTAAGGCTTTCGCTGAATATTTGTTGGGGCTTTACGTCCCAAAACCACGATATGATTATCGGGTACGCTGTAGCGGAGGGCTCCGCAAATTTCGGCCAACTAGGATTTTTTTACCCTGCGCGTAATGCTAAGCGCACGAGCCTCTAGGATTACACCTCCGTCAAAATGCGGCGGCCGTAGCTAGGATTCGATCCTTCGACCATCGGCTCAGCAGGGAAGCTGCATAATGGACAGACCACCGCGGCGGCTTACCAGCCACAGTTTCAAGTAGGCACCATGCTTAGAGTCCCATTCGGTATCTTTCTTTCGAAGGCGTCCGCCGCACGGCTGTGGAAGGCTCGTGGTTCTTTGTCGTAGTACTCAGTTGCTCCCTTCCCTCCCGTCACAAAGGCCGTGTGCGTTTAAAATGGTCAGCGTTCCCAACGAGCGTTTAATATTGCCGGAAGTGTTCCGATCATGACTGGGTAAGAAGCCTTCTTCTCGAATATGTCTCCGTATATTTACGATAAAAGCACCGCAAAAATCAATTACAGGGTCTATATTCTTAGTGTCAGGCAAGAGGGCATCGCAAAGCTTCTGTTCTCTGCATGTTGTTCTTGTGTTGGCGAATACTATAATAGAGGCGCTTGCTTTCGCCTATGTAGAGCTTGCTTTCGCCTCCGATAATGACACTCTAAACGATACAAGAGAATTTTTTTCATGAGACGGTTGGTGTATCGGCGGCGGCAGCAGGCGGCGACCGTTGCACCTCCATGCCTGCTTTTCCGAGAACCAAAAAAAAAGCTGTGCGCTAACTGCGGCGACATGCTAGATTAGCAAATGGTTGTTATAAAAATGAGACTGATATTTTGATGTTTTTTTGTGGTTCGGAACAATACACAAGTCGTTGTGTCACAACAAGTCAACGCGTGTCCAGCTGATAGAGCGCATTCGTCAACTCTTGGTCTTTCCTATGCGATCGTGTAAGAGGACTCGAAGACGAAATCCTTCTTCCTCGTCTTCTCAGTCGATGCATTGATGCTCCCCAGCCTCCGAAAGCTTTCTGCCCTAACCTGGTATTGCACAGCCTCCAGGATCGGAAGCATTGCAAAGTCTCTTCAGGACACTTGCTTTTGCAATGCCTCTGTGATCGGCGAACCTTAGCCCAAGCGACGATGTCGTGCGATGTGGCCATCACGTGATACGTTTTGGAAATCTCGTGTTGATTTGTGGTTCGGAACAATACACAAGTCGTTGTGTCACAACAAGTCAACGCGTGTCCAGCTGATAGAGCGCATTCGTCAACTCTTGGTCTTTCCTATGCGATCGTGTAAGAGGACTCGAAGACGAAATCCTTCTTCCTCGTCTTCTCAGTCGATGCATTGATGCTCCCCAGCCTCCGAAAGCTTTCTGCCCTAACCTGGTATTGCACAGCCTCCAGGATCGGAAGCATTGCAAAGTCTCTTCAGGACACTTGCTTTTGCAATGCCTCTGTGATCGGCGAACCTTAGCCCAAGCGACGATGTCGTGCGATGTGGCCATCACGTGATACGTTTTGGAAATCTCGTGTTGATGGCGCTACTTCCAACACCGACGGTGAATTGTCGCGTTTGTTGAAGCATCCGAGGCTAGTATTTTGGGTTTAACAACGTATGAATTTTCCGGCGTCATATTTCGCTGTACCGAAAATTCGGCAGATCCCACGCTTTGTGGGAATCGGTTTCATGCGAAGCAATCGGCGAGTACTTCTATGCGATATTTTATGGCCCTGAGCCAATCGTTACGAGGTGGATCGACGTGTTTTACAGCGAAAGCTGTTATGAGATCATTTCAGCTGCCGTTGTTGGCGCCGTAGTTGTCCGATGCCGACACCGCCGGTGTCCGTAACCACTATAGCTCGAAATAAGAAAAAAAAATCGAAACAAGAAAAAAAATTCCACGATGGAACGAGGTTCGAACCTGGGCCCTCTGCGTGGGAGCCCAGTATTCCACCTCTGAACCATGACGCTGCCTAAAACTGCTTTGCAAAAAGACCCCATACAGGCTTCATGTCGGGAAGGAACCACATTAACATATGCAATATAGCGTGGCAGAAGAGTAAAATAAGCACCAAGCGTCGCACAACGCGAATTATGTAACCAGGCGTCCCACAATGCGAATTGCACAACGAGTAGGTTGTTCAATGCTTCCAACCCATTACAAAGGGCTCCGCCGTAATTCTTCATCGTCATCAGGCACAGCATCAACAAAGTGCGCATAATGCCTTACATGCGTTTAGCTGGTACCACGGCTCTCCGCAGAATGACGAAAAATGGCATAGTGCCTGCTTCCCTACTACTAAAAAATTGCAATGATTTATGGCGTAGTGGCTTCCTCGCAAGTGCACTTGTATTGGTTTCCAAGGAAGCCCATAAGCGCATGATCCATGTCCTCGGGGTCTCAGTAAAATTCTTCGCCCCCCCCCCTCTCTCTCCTACGTCAACGTACGGTATACAGCATTGCGGGTGAGGGAAATAGCGACCGGGCGTCACCCAATGCAAATTACGTAACTGGTGGGCCGTTTAAAGCTTCCAACCCATCACAAAGGGCTCCGCCATAATTCTTCATCATCATCAGTCGTCGCTTCAACAAAGTGCACATAATGCCTTACAGATGTGTAGCTGGTGCATCGCTTCTCCGCAGAATGACGAATATTGGCTTAGTAGGTTCTCCCAACTGCAGAGAACTTGTGATTTATGGCGTAATGGGTACCTTGCTAGTGTACTTGTACTAGTAGCCCCAAGAGAGCTTACAACGGGCTCTAGAAACGCCGCTCTTCCAGCTTTCGCTATGACTGTACTGCGCTTTCCGCGCAGGCCTGCCGCTTTTTGTAAGTGAATCAGCTGTGTGCATGTCGTGGGCTTACCAGGCACGTAGACAACAGTGGCGCTTAAATGGTAACATATGGTGCGACATAACGTCAGCCCTCGCGTTAGAGTACATAAGTCACTATTATCGAAACTAAGTGCACTTTATAGTGCAATCATGGGAATATCATACGCAACTCTTGTTAACGTATTCCTCCGGGGACGAGCAATGCTTCAATATTGCTTGCTTGATCACGTGCTACGTGACGCCAACAGGTAGAAAAAGAGTGTTCCGGACTCGCCGTCATGGCTGCGATCGGCGCAGCCTAACACTCCAAGGTTTAAATACATATATATACCCCATAAAGTGGACGGGGGGATGACCGCGCCGTAGCTGAGTGGTAGAGCTTCGGACGCGTTATTCGAAGTTCGCAGCTTCGGTCCCTGCCAGCGCCAAGTTATCTTTTCGTCCACTTTACTTTCTTCGTATTTGTATTCAAATTATTACAAAGAACATCCCCTATACTTTCCTTGGTATTATTGTGTGTTAGTTTCACTAATATGGCGTCTAGAAAAGAAAAACAGGCCCTTAAAAGTCATCCACTTTCCTTCATTCATAGCGAGCGTCTCGTTCTGCAGACTTAATGCCTTCTGGTAGCATGCAAGAGATTATTGGTCGGCTGCCAGCTCGCAAAAAGATCACGTGCTACGTGACGCCAACAGGCAGAAAAAGAGTGTTCCACACTCGCCGACATGGCTGCTATCGGCACTGACTAACACTCATATGTTTAAATACACATATATACCCCATAAAGTGGACGGGGGATGCCGCCGCCGTAGCTCAGTGGTAGAGCATCGGACGCGTTATTCGAAGGTCGCAGGTTCGGTCCCTGCCGGCGGCAAGTTATATTTTGGTCCACGTAACATTCTTCACAGTTATATTCTGATTACTACAGATAACGTCCCCTATACTTTCATTGGCATTATTGTCTGTTAGTTCTCTTTATATTGTGTCTAACAAAGAAAAACGAGCCCTTAAAAGTCGTCCACTTTCCTTCAATATAGCTTGCTGAATCATAGGATTTGACGCCTGTATCGTAGAAGTACATATGTAGTGTTTATTGCTTTCTTGCAAAATTAGATAGCCAGCACCACAACCACAATTGATGTTACACCGGCATTACGCCTGCATAGGGCGTTTTCCCAAAGCAGTTTCTAGACCTGGCGTGGCTCTGTGGTAGACTACCTGAATGCCGCGCAGAATGCTTGGGTTCGATTCCTGCTGGGATCCTAATTTTTAATCTTTGCAATCTTCGGGTCAACACTGCCGATGTCTGTTTTTCTTAACGCTCCCGCATTTAAATTACTAATGTGTGTTCTCACTGTTCCTGGGTAGATATAAACTGTCAATCTCCTGTAGCGCATGCCCTTACACCGGGACCCGTGGTAAACGGGTATGTGCCACACGTGTCTGGAGCAAAGGGTTTGACGACATCCGCGGCAGAATTTTCACGTCATTTATGTCGCGACCCGACAGTCATATTCGTCCAATGCATTCACCCTCCCATGCCAATTTTGGTCTACACCAGTTTAAGGAGGTTATCATGAGAGCACCCAGACGTAGGCGGCTAGATAGATAGATAGATAGATAGATAAAAAAGCCGGCAGATCACGCGCATTGTGGAAATCGATGTAATGCGAAGCAGCCAGCAAAGAGCTGCATACATCGTCTTGTATGTCGTTTAGCAAAATGCGTTTGATGGTTTTCATGTTAACTCCTATTATTTATGTTCGTCACAGAGTAACGTCGCGCAATACCAACTTCGGGGTAGATCAAGCTAGCGAACGGCCGCCAGCGTACCATGAGCCTGGCACGTAAGTCATGCTGTACATGACATGTGTGTCATGACTTTCGTGTTAACTCGTGTTATTTATGTTCGTCACACAGTCACGCCGCAAGATACCAATTTCGGTGTATATCGAGCTAGCGAAACGGCCGCCAGCGCACCATGAGCGTGGCACGTAAGTCACGCTGTACATGACATGTGTGTCGTATTTACATGTTAACTCGTGTTTTTATGTTCGTCACACAATCACGTCGCAAGATACCAATTTCGGTGTATATAAGCTAGCGAAACGGCTGCCAGCGCACCGTGAGCGTGGCACGTGTCATGCTGTACATGACATGTGTGTCATGATTTTCATGTTAACTCGTGTTACTTATGTTCGTCACACAGTCACGTCGCAAGATACCAATTTCGGTGTATATCGAGCTAGCGAAACGGGCGCCAGCGCCCCATGAGCGTGGCACGTAAGTGATGCTGTAGATGACATGTGTGTCATGATTTTCATGTTAACTCGTGTTACTTATGTTCGTCACACAGTCACGTCGCAACATACCAATTTCGGTGTATATCGAGCTGGCGAAACGGCCGCCAGCGCACCATGAGCGTGGCACGTGTCATGCTGTACAGGACATGCGTTTCATGATTTTCATGTTAACTCGTGTTACTTATGTTCGTCACACAGTCACGTCTCAAGATACGAATTTCTGTGTATATCAAGCTAGCGAAACGGGCGCCAGCGCCCCATGAGCGTGGCACGTAAGTGATGCTGTACATGACACGTGTGTCATGATTTTCATGTTAACTCGTGTTTTTATGTTCGTCACACAGTCACGTCGCAAGATACCAATTTCATTGTATATCGAGCTAGCGAAACGGCCGCCAGCGCACCATGAGCGTGGCACGTGTCATGCTGTACAGGACATGCGTGTCATGATTTTCATGTTAACTCGTGTTACTTTTGTTCGTCACACAGTCACGTCGCAACATACCACTTTCGGTGTATATCAAGCTAGCGAAACGGGCGCCAGCGCCCCATGAGCGTGGCACGTAAGTCATGCTGTACATGACATGTGTGTCATGATTTTCATGTTAACTCGTGTTTTTTTGTTCGTCACACAGTCACGTCGCAAGATACCAATTTCAGTGTATATCGAGCTAGCGAAACTGCCGCCAGCGCGCCATGAGCGTGGCACGTGTCATGCTGTACAGGACATGCGTGTCATGATTTTCATGTTAACTCGTGTTACTTATGTTCGTCACACAGTCACGTCGCAAGATACCAATTTCAGTGTATATCGAGCTAGCGAAACGGTCGCCAGCGCGCCATGAGCGTGGCACGTGTCATGCTGTACATGACATGTGTGTCATGATTTTCATGTTAACTCGTGTTTTTATGTTCGTCACACAGTCACGTCGCAAGATACCAATTTCACTGTATATCGACCTAGCGAAACGGCCGCCAGCGCCCCGTGAGCGTGACACGTAAGTGATGCTGTACATGGCATGCGTGTCATGATTTTCATGTTAACTCGTGTTACTAATGTTCGTCACACAGTCACTCGCAAGACACCAATTTCAGTGTATATCGAGCTAGCGAAACGGGCTCCAGCGCCCCGTGAGCGTGGCACGTAAGTGATGCTGTACATGACATGTGTGTCATGATTTTCATGTTAACTCCTGTTTTTATGTTTGTCACACAGGCACGTCGCAAGGTAACAATTTCGATGCATATCGAGCTAGCGAAACGGGCGCCAGCGCCCCATGAGCGTGGCACGTGTCATGCTGTACAGGACATGCGTGTCATGATTTTCATGTTAACTCGTGTTACTTATGTTCGTCACACAGTCACGTCGCAAGATACCAATTTCAGTGTATATCGAGCTAGCGAAACGGTCGCCAGCGCACCATGAGCGTGGCACGTGTCATGCTGTACAGGACATGCGTGTCATGATTTTCATGTTAACTCGTGTTACTTATGTTCGTCACACAGTCACGTCTCAAGATAACAATTTCTGTGTATATCAAGTTAGCGAAACGGGCGCCAGCGCCCCATGAGCGTGGCACGTAAGTGACGCTGTACATGACATGTGTGTGATGATTTTCATGTTAACTCCTGTTTTTATGTTCGTCACACAGGCAAGTCGCAAGATAACAATTTCGATGCATATCGAGCTAGCGAAACGGGCGCCAGCGCCCCATGAGCGTGGCACGTAAGTGATGCTGTACATGACATGTGTGTCATGATTTTCATGTTAACTCGTGTTTTTATGTTCGTCACACAGCCACGTCGCAAGATACCAATTTCAGTGTATATCAAGCTAGCGAAACGGGCGCCAGCGCCCCATGAGCGTGGCACGTAAGTGATGCTGTACATGACATGGGTGTCATGATTTTCATGCTAACTGGTGTTTTTATGTTCGGCACACAGTCACGTCGCAAGATAACAATTTCGATGCATATCGAGCTAGCGAAACGGGCGCCAGCGCCCCATGAGCGTGGCACGTAAGTGATGCTGTACATGACATGTGTGTCATGATTTTCATGTTAACTCCTGTTTTTATGTTCGTCACACAGGCACGTCGCAAGATAACAATTTCGATGCATATCGAGCTAGCGAAACGGGCGCCAGCGCCCCATGAGCGTGGCACGTAAGTGATGCTGTACATGACATGTGTGTCATGATTTTCATGTTAACTCGTGTTTTTATGTTCGTCACACAGCCACGTCGCAAGATACCAATTTCAGTGCATATCGAGCTAGCGAAACGGGCGCCAGCGCCCCATGAGCGTGGCACGTAAGTGATGCTGTACATGACATGGGTGTCATGATTTTCATGCTAACTCGTGTTTTTATGTTCGGCACACAGTCACGTCGCAAGATACCAATTTCAATGTATATCAAGCTAGCGAAACGGGCGCCAGCGCCCCATGAGCGTGGCACGTAAGTCATGCTGTATATGGTATGCGTGTCATGATTTTCGTGTTAACTCGTGATTTATGTTCGTCACACAATCATGACGCGCAATACAAATTTCGGGGTAGATCAAGCTAGCGAAACGGCCGCCAGCGCCCCATGAGCGTGGCACGTAAGTCATGCTGTACATGACGTGTGTGTCATGATTTTCACGTTAGCTCGTGTTATTATGTTCATCACACAGTCACGTCGCAAGACACCAATTTTGGTGTATATCAAGCTAGCGAAACTGCCGCCAGCGCACCATGAGCGTGGCATGTAAATCATGCTGTACATGACATGCGTGTCATGATTTTCATGTTATCGCTTGTCATTTATGTTCGTCATACAGTCATGTTACACTATACCAACTTTGGTGTACATTCGATAAACCAAGCGACCAGGAGAGATAAAAGTCGTAGGCGGCTAGATAGATAGATAGATAGATAGATAGATAGATAGATAGATAGATAGATAGATAGATAGATAGATAGATAGATAGATAGATAGATAGATAGATAGATAGATAGATAGATAGATAGATACGCTCAAAGCCGCAGAAGTTCGCTAAGAAATGCTTCGCATTTAAAAACCAAGCGGGATTATGACGAAGTTTCACGTGTGGGTGCGATGTAGGGATCAAAACAAAATCTGATAGATTTAGTTTGTGGGTTCGGGAAATAGAGTTCAATAATACGCACTTATATTGCAAACGCATTGCGCTGCCTAGGTATGTGCTTTCGCCGTCTGCGAAAGGCATGCGATACGAAAGAAAATGTTAATGGCAGGGCACGCCCATCAGTGGAGATTTATGAGGATACTTACGAGTGTCCTGTTTCGTGGGCTGGGATTATAGAACTCTAATGTGGAGATTGTCCGTCAGAAACAAGCTGCCCACGAAAACGGCTAACACGCTCCCGCTTTTGCAGATACCCCTGCATGAGGGCGCGGAGGCACGTATTATAGTAGGCAGGAGCGCCGAGTGATTTAAACCGCGCGCGTAGACATTGTTAAAGGGAACGCTTGCGTAGAGGTCATGTCCAGATTTCGCTCTCTTGCAAAAGCATAGGGGCATAATAGTGAATAAGGCGACTACTGTTGCACGAACAATGGTTCCATATCCTCTAGCAATTATGAGGCCAGCAGTATGAAAGGTGCCCGTTGGAGTGCATCCTTTCACTGTGGACCCTACTGTAGACACAATGTGTTTAGGTGTAGAGGACGCTTATATTGAGCAAATAAATGCGTCGCATTGAATGTCGCAGAAAAGTGGCTGATATCAGACACTGATATTAGGATGATGCATGACTAGAATATCGTCTCACTCACGCCGTATAATTGAAACAATCGGTCCTTCTAGCACTCTTAGCTCCTTTCTATATGCGAAAACCGGAACAGAAGCAGACCAAAACAATCTTTTTAAAAGAAAACTGCCTGCCTCAACCATTC
This sequence comes from Rhipicephalus sanguineus, assembly GCF_013339695.2. Taxonomy (NCBI): domain Eukaryota; kingdom Metazoa; phylum Arthropoda; class Arachnida; order Ixodida; family Ixodidae; genus Rhipicephalus; species Rhipicephalus sanguineus. The sequence continues at coordinate 57,159,304 of NC_051183.1, forward strand.
TCTGCTTGCCAAAATTTAAACTAAAAGGAGCCCTGTAACATTTGATTCATAATCACTGAACGACGTCAGTATCGGAGTCAATTACACCAGGAAAAATGTTTAGCCCGAAGGAGCACGCCTATAGCTAGTAGGAAGGGGTGTGTTGGGCGGATGGAGAGGGGAGAAGCTTCGTCAGCGCGCGTCATTTCCTTGAGGTAATGACGTGCGCTCAAGGTAATTACGTGGACTGACGATTCTTCTCTTCGTCTTGTCCTTTAACGTCATCGCACACTTTCGGTATGATGGCAAGCGCGCTACCATGCATTCTAGTAAACTATGCAGAGCTCAGCTGGCTCGCCGCAGCACCACGTGGAACCCGCGGTAACTACGAAGCACGACAAGGGCCAGCGTGCGAAAGTCTGGCCGATGTGTTCGACTACTTGAGGCGCCCTAGCTTTGTCCTTTGTCAGAGGGTCCGAAAGATAGTAGACAAACACAGAGAGCGCACTTTCGAGCAAATTGAATGAGCTAAACACTGAACAATATCTGATGACGTGTCTTGATGTGACATAATTGCCTTCAGCCTTATCCAACGATTTTATCAAAAGAGGAGTTTATTGCTGCGACAGCCGCATTCATAATTTAAACAGTACAGCAACATTTCGCTCTGCGAGGTAAGGCTGCTGCTTTACAGTGCAGCGAACATTTGAACACTGGCTACTCATCCTATCATTGCGCCATGAATACACTGGGAAGCGCGCACGCACCTCGCTCGCGGACCAGAAATTGAACCATATACAAGGTGCGTTGAGAAGCGCAGAATAAAATACGATAGCGCATCACATTGCGCAATATTGCATCGATATAACGCGAGATGCAAGTCAAGCCTGTCGGTGGCCGTGCACACGCAGTAACAATAATCTTGGCTAGCTCATCCTTGTGAACCGACACAGATATGTGCAAAATGACCGCGCCGCCCTGAGCAACGGCTCTGTCACTCCCAGCTGATTTTTTCCCCCTTTTAACACACACACACACACACACACACACACACACACACACACACACACACACACACACACACACACACACACACACACACACACACACACACACACACACACACGCACACACGCACGCACACACACACACACACACACACACACACACACACACACACACACACACACACACACACACACTTACAGACACCAAGCCCCCCAATTAAGCGCGCTCATTTTCATTGGTCCCATCGAATTTACCACACATTTTGCTCAATTCTAGCTCCTTATTCCAGCCCGCCACTTCATTGTGGCAAACACGAGCGCAGTTTTTTTATTTCTTCTTTGAAAATGGGCAAATAGAAAACTGATTATGGAGTGGGTAAATAGAAAAATCTCTTCTTGAATTACTAGAGAGAACTGGAATGTCTATGTCAACAGGATATGCCAGAAGGGCGGATAAACAAGGATAGGGATGATGTGCAAAAGATGAACTTACACATGCATTAGCATTTTGACCGACTGCTTCATGATCTGCGCAGAAACAACGGAAAAGGACAGGGTAATAAACAGGAAAAAAGGACAACGATGCATCGCTGAAACATCCGTGCCCATTAGGCACGTTCCATCCCTTTCCGCTTATTCCACTCAAGCTGCAGTTTTAATCTTTCTTTTTTGTTTCGTATGTGCCGCTATCTGCAATTTCGTGGTGCTTAGTTTACACGGTTGCATAAATGTGGGAAATTTCAATAATTATGAATGTGTACAGCAAAATTTTTCTGTTTTGAGGAGCCTGATTACTTCGAAGATTACGTCGAAGAGATGTAGCAAGTATTGACATCAGAATGTTTGCTGCCACAAGCACGTGTGTAGGTATAACTCATGGGTAGAGTAGGAGGTGATTGGTTGGAATCAACCCGGAAGACGCGGGTGCGATCCCAGCCGCAGTGGTCTCATTTCGACTGAGACGAAATGGTGCAGAACCGTGTACTTAGATTAAGGCGCATGTAAAAGAACCCCAGCTGGTAGAAATTTCCGGAGCCATCCACTACGGCGTGGCCAATAATCATATCGCGGTTCTGACACGTCAAACCACAGAATTTGGCATGAGTTTTTTCACGTCGTTACGTCGTAGTTTCTTTGGGCTAGATATCTACCAAACATTTCAATGGCTATAGTGAGAAGGTGAAATTCAATGCACCTATTCCGATAAGACGCCGCGCTACACAAGCGACAGCATCCGTTAAAAAATGCACCTTTGTCCCAGCGTTCCAGCACTTATCTTGAGGGGTATAACCATTGTGCAGATCCTTTGTGCAGATTGCCCACGATAACTCGACCCTTTAAGAGCAGTCACGTTCAGTGAAACGCGAGGACGGGCGACAGACACAGAGCGCTACGGACTGGACATCGGCTCACTTTGGCAGACTCGTTGGAGCAGGAGCGGCATACAAGGATAGTATAACCATTGTTGGCCAGCGAATCCCATTACAAGCTCAAGACTTTCCTCGAGAGAACATCTATAATTGCTCATGACACCTGCGGACTTGGACAGGCTGTGCTCCCGCCTCTACAGAATGGAAGCGGGTGAACTTTATTCCCTGGAGGACGACGATTCTGTCGCCATTCCGCAGATCAGGGGAATGCCCGTGCAAGGAGCCGTCGTCATTATTCGCAGACACATTGCTGCTATCCCGGGCGTAATCAATCGCATGCGCTGCGTATGTAACATTTACGCGTTCCTCATGAAAAAAGGCTTTATTGGTCCCTGGGTTGCTTATCGTGTCGCTGCTACACAAGGTGCAGGTGAGGTCCACCCCCTGACCCGCTTTTTGATGGAGGTGTATTTGAGGGGCGGAGCCTTTAAATCGATGCTTGTAAGCAGAAATCATACTCACATGTTCGCATTGGTGCCGCAAAGCAAAGCACCTAGTGGGGGCCTTGATGTTTACGGCTTCTGCTCCTGGACGTCGTTTGCGTGCGTTGCAGTCTTCAGACCGCCGGAAGGTTATTCGCATACACAAAATGAAGTTCTGTTCAAGATGTTCGGCGATAATCCTGAAGCCTTCGAGTGTGGTACTTACGACGACCTAGATTCGGCGCACGAGGCTTTCACCCGTTTGGCCCCGGATGGCCCTTCAGCGGAGGATGTCGAAGAATGCTGATGCCGCTTCGTTTTGCCGACACAGCATGTCTGAGTGTCCACCTACCCGGCCGTGTTGCATGGTAAGTAGAAATAGCTTTGCAATATAATCAAAACGTGTTGCCTAGTCGTTTAGGTTATAGTTGTGGCAAGCTTGGTAGCACCTTAGTGTACGTGTGTTATCTTGATTAGGAATTTAATTCTGAAGCAGGGTGGTACCCTACTGAATATCCGCTGCTTTTGGAGGCAGTGAAGTGAAATCAATCAGTTGATTCTTGTTGAAAATACCTGATTCACCTGCAGAAATCGAAGTGTACAAGTGATTTCGTTCGCGTCACCCAGGTGAAAACCTTTTCTGTGAAGTTAGTGGAGAGCCGGCTACTCGGGAATGTGCTAAAAAATTTTCCTTGTACCTACCTCATTGCGTTTGCCAAACAGTGCTAGGTTTGCGAAAGGTATTGCGAAACTATCCGCTTTCATTAGCGCGAATTTCATTAGCGGACTCTTCTTGTACTAGGAAAGCGGCAAAGAAGTCTGAAATCCTTGAGACAGCATGTTGTTTTCTTGTTAGTATTATGATTGTTATTGTCATCTTTGTTTCTTGCATTGTTTTACTTTTCCAGCTTGAAGACAAGGTCACGTGACGATCTCGGGGAAACTACAATGTACAGAACTAAACGACGCAGCTCTGGCAACGCAACATGGCCACCAGCTTTTATGTGTTGAATTATTCTTCTACTTCTGGCAGCGCTGTGAGGCACATCGCTACGAATGTATGCTAAAATAGTCGGATACCCTTAACCAGCACCTCGAGTTTCACTCGTCTAGAAATGCCTGCAATTTATGATTCGTTCCCTCCCTCTGTGCTGCATAAATGTACGACGTGGCCTGCAGTACGCGGCCGAAACCTTCAGAACAAGCCCTCTGAACACGCGAATCTAACAGCACTCCCACACTGAACCTTTCATCAAGATTATTTTGGGGCGTTTCACATGCGTTAATAAACTGGTCGGACAGACGGAGTGCCTTGTTTCTTCTTCTTGTGTTATCGTTCTTTTGCGCACCACCCTTGTGGGATAACAAACTGGACGAATGATCCAAATTTTGTTGATGTCATTGTGTATTTTCTGCTGAATTATCCTAGAAGATTTTCGAATTGTCGAGTTTCTTTGGGAGCCTTCGCGAACACCAGCGCTAACGCTGCAAGGTTCAATCTGTGATGTAAAAAAGTCGCAGCTTCGCCGCAAGGGCGAAGCAGTGAATGCGATAGCAAGAAACTAATGCTATACGAAGTGACGCTCGCCAATGGATACTCTCAGTGTGAACAGCGCTCCTGTTGCGAAGGCGGCCAAAGCACAGAAGAAAACTAGCGTGCTTGAAGTGTCGAGCTGTGACACTTGATAGCTCGCGCTCATCTTCTGTTTGTTCGTTTAGCGGCTTCCCTTGAGCTCGAGTGACTTTTGTACGCTCCGAATGAAGGAAAGAAGTGTTAATTTCAAGGGCTCGTTTTCTTTGTTACACACAATATTAATGAGAACTAACAGACAATAATGCCAAGGAAAGTATAGGGGATGTTTTTAGTAATAAATGTAAGGTAATTGTGAAGAAAGAAAAGTGGACGAAAAGATAGCTTGCCGTGGGCAGGGACCGAACCTGCGACCTTCGAATAACGCGTCCGATGCTCTACCAACTGAGCTACCGCGGCATCGGACGTGTTATTCGAAGGTCGCAGGTTCGGTCCCTGCCCGCGGCAAGCTATCTTTTCGTCCACTTTTCTTTCTTCACAATTACCTTACATTTATTACTAAAAACATCCCCTATACTTTCCTTGGCATTTGTGTCTGTTAGTTCTCATTAATATTGTGTGTAACAAAGAAAACGAGCCCTTGAAATTAACACTTCTTTTCTTCATTCATAGCGAGGGTCTCGTTCTGGCAGACTTGATTCTTTCAGGTAGTATGCGAGGGATTATTGGTCAGCTGCCAGCTCGTAATAAGTTCACGTGCTACGTGACGCCAACAGGCAGAAAAAGAGTGTTCTACACTCGCCGTCATGGCTACTGGCGGCGCTGACTGACGCTCCCACATTTAAATACACACATATACCCTATAAAGTGGACGGGGGGATGGCCGCCGCGGTAGCTCAGTTGGTAGAGCATCGGACGCGTTATTCGAAAGTCGCAGGTTCGGTCCCTGCCCGCGGCAAGCTATCTTTTCGTCCACTTTTCTTTCTTCACAATTACCTTACATTTATTACTAAAAACATCCCCTATACTTTCCTTGGCATTATTGTCTGTTAGTTCTCATTTTGTACGCTCCGTAACATGAGCGCGGACATCACGGTGAAAGCGTGAAACATTCCTCTTCCCCTCACCACGAGAAAACCGCGCGAGCAGACAGCGGAAGGGCAAGGTTCTCCCTGCGCAAATATAAGAAGAAGCGAGCGAGCTCGCCGACGACTTTTAAATCCGCCCGTCGCGTTCCTAGCGCCATATCTCTGGTAATGAAGAAACGCTTATAATCGCCTAGCGTCTCTCAGTCCGTCCAGTGGTAAAGGGTGTGTATATAACGCTCGCCGTTAGCTACGTGGAGGATCTGCGTTTCGTGGCGTAGTGGTTAGCGCCACTCGCTGCGTAGCAAGAGGTCCCTGGTTCGATTCCGCGCTTCGGAAGCATTTTTCTGAATTATTTTTCTTTGGGGCTTTTATATATATATATATATATATATATATATATATATATATATATATATATATATATGACGACGCAACGCGCGAGTGGATGGTGTTGCGGACGGATCAGTGAGCAAGTCGATCAGCGAGGTGATCCATTTATCCTTGCGCTGTTCGGTAGCGATGGTGTGAACGTCGATTGAAGCAACAGCTATGTGAGATACTGAGCAAGGGGCATTGTCGTCAGGCAAGGGAGAGCGCGAGAGGGCGTCGGCGTCAGCATGCTGGCGTCCGTTGCGGTACAGCACTCGGATGTCGTAGTCTTGCAGGCGAAGCGCCCAGCGGGCGAGACGGCCTGAGGGATCCTTCAGTGACGACAGCCAGCATAGTGCATGATGGTCGGTGACGACATCAAATGGGTGGCCATACAATATATATATATATATATATATATATATATATATATATATATATATATATATATATATATATACTTATACATATACGGTGCGTGACGACGGCGACGGCAAAATTCAGCCGAGACTGTCTATATAATTGCTATCGCAATAAAATACGACACTTTCAATGGATGATGAGATTATATGACGACGGAAGACTGTGTGCGCCGACATCGGTACACATTGAGGCTCATTCTATTCCGGGGAACAATTTTGCGCAATAAAGAGTTCGCACTTTACCGGCTGCGATTTTTTCTTCATCATCCGAACAACGTGATAATGTGAACATAATCTAGCATTCGGTCATGACTACACAGGCAAACACACGCGCGCCTCACTCGCCGACCACGAAAACGATATGACAATAGAGGTGTGTTGAGCAGCGCGAAATAAAGTGCAATAGTGTACCACATTGCGTATCACTTCGTCGGCATAACGCGAGATGCAACGTTAGGCACTCTGAGGCAGCGCAGACACAGCTACAATTATCTCGGCTAGCTTACCCTTGGGAACCGCCATAGATATGGGGCGAAAACCACCTTCACCTTCTTCTTGTCAGTCGATGTATTGATCCTGTTCCGCCACCCTCGGTAAGCTTTGTTCACCTAGTGTGGTTTCGCACTGCCTCCAGGATCGCAGGCACCTCACCTGGTTTTGCATTACCTCCGTGATCTGCCCACTTTTGACCAAGCTACGATGTCAAGTGATGACGGCTTCATTTGACGTCCCGTTACGTAACGTGACGTTACGCCAGAATTTATGACGTCATGACGTCACATATTTTGGTAGTCTGTGTCGCCATGATGACGTCTGTCACAAAAGTCGCATATGATTAACATTGCCTGCGCATAATGTCCTAACGTACGCCATGAAAAGGGTTTCTTTTTTTTGCCACTTACGCCCAAGGCGAAAGGGCTCTAATTCTTCGCTGAGAATAGTGTGCCGTAAGCGTACACGCACCGCTTAGTGTGCGTTAGCGTGGGCCGTAAGACGAGCATCCCAGCTGCTCCTGATCATGTGTCTTTGTTTTGTCTATCTTTATTTTGTCTATTTTTGTTTTGACTGCTTGCCGTGAAGGCCACTGCCAGCAGAGCATGAGCCTTAAGACGAACATCTGAGCTACGTGACGTGATTTTGTTTTGTCTAGTATCTAACTGCTTGCCGTGAAGGTCACCGCCAGCAGAGCCAGAGCCTTAAGACGTGCATCCGAATTACGTGTCAGATCATGTGCTTTTGTTTGTGTTGTGTCTGAACCACCGGAAGTTGTGTCCGAGCCACGTTGCAGATCATGTGCTTTTGTTTTGTCTATTCTTAAACGGCTTGCCGTAAAAGTCACCGACACCGGAATCTGAATCACGGGACGTTGTATCCGTGCTACGTCTTAGACCGTGTGCCTAGGCGATCGCGTGACTGGTGTTTTGTCTGTGAGCTAATGGTTCGCCCGTGAAGGACACCGAAAGTGAGGTGTGAACGATGCACGGTAGCAACCAGTGCCTACGTGACCGTTTCAAGGATGCATCGACACTACACTAGAAGCTGAGACCCGCGGCCGGAGAAACGTATAAAAAAACGGCCCCATCCTATGCTTCATCAGTCTGCTCTGCGCCGGAGAAGAGATCGACGCTGGGCAACTTCCGGGACACCACGCAGCCACCCAGCACCCCCGGTCCTCGTCGAGCCGCCGCTGACCCATCTCGCCAGCTTCAACGGTCGCTCATGAACGGCGCCGGTGTTGAAGGACTCTGCTGCGCCCGGTTACGTATGTCAATCGCTTGACTTAGTGGACTGCGAACTTTAATTGTTGGTTCAGCTCTTGCTGTTTGGTCATCCATCCGATATTGCTCATTGTCGCTACATATTTCAACTTTCATGCATGCTACACTTATTCGGAATAACTGTAGACTGTATAACTAATTCACCTTTGTTTTCAAGATAAATGTTCGGTTATTGTGGAAGTATCTTTATCTTTGTTTAAACGCATTAATAAAGCTTGTTGTTCTTTGATTGGAGAAGGCCCTTGACTCTTTCATACCGGCGATTGGCGCAAGCCATACACCAGAGGCCCAACCCCCATGCCACATCTTGGGAGAAGCTTGTGCTTCGGCCCCGAGTCGTGACAACGTCATATGTCGACGTCATCACATGATGACGATTTCGTGCGTCACTTGTCCCCTACGCAGCGGGACGCCCCCCAGGCCGTAGACGCTGGACACCGACGAAGAGGTCAAATTTCGCCTTTGTGTAGGCATTTTAGGCTTTTGCCTGATTATTCGTTGGAGCTTTACGTCCCAAAACCACGATATGATTATAAGGTACACTGTAGCGGAGGGCTCCGTAAATTTCAGCTAACTAGGATTTTTTTTACGCTGCGCGTAAAGCTAAGCATACGAGCCTCTAGCATTACACCTGCGTCGAAATGCGGCGTCCGTACCTTGGATTCGATCCTTCGACTTTCGGCTCAGCAGTGAAGCGACGTAATGGCCAGACCAGCGCGGCGGCTTACCACCAACAGTTTCAAGTAGGCACCATGTTTCGAGTCCCATTCGGTATCTTTCTTCCGAAGGGGTCCACCGCACGGCTGTGGAAGCCGCATGGTTCTTTGTCGTAGTACTCAGTTGCTCCTTTCCCTCCCGTCACAAAGACCGTGTGCGTTCAAAATGGTCAGCGTTCACAAGGAGCGTTTAATAATGGCGCAGGTGTTCCGATCATGACTGGGTAAGAAGCCTTCTTCTCGAATATGTCTCCGTATATTTACGATAAAAGCACCGCAAAAATCAATTACAGGGTCTCTATTCTTAGAGTGTCAGGCAAGAGGGCGTCGCAAAGCTTCTGTTCTCTGCATGTTGTTCTTGTGTTGGCGAATACTATAATAGAGGCGCTTCCTTTCGCCTATGTAGAGCTTGCTTTCGCCTTCGATAATGACACTCTAAATGATCACGGGGCATTTTTTCATGAGACGGTTGGTCTTTTGCGGCGGCAGCAGGCGGCGACCGTTGACAATGGTTTGTGAGGCACCTCGACGCCTGCTTTTCCGAGAACGAAGAAAAGCTGTGCGCTAACTGCGGCGACATGCTAGATTAGCAAATGGTTGTTATAAAAACGAGACTGATATTTCGATGTTTCTTGTGGTTCGGAACAATACACGAGTCGTTGTGTCAAAACACGTCAACGCGTGTCCAGCTGATAGGGTGCATGAGTCAACTCTTGGTCTCTCCTATGCGTTCGCCTAAGAGGACTCGAAGGCGAAATCCTTCTTCTTCGTCTTCTCAGTCGATGCATTGATGCTCCCCAGCCTCCGAAAGCTTTATGCCTTAACCTGGTATTGTACAGACTCCAGGATCGGAGGCATTGCAAATTTTCTGCACCGCACTTCCTTTTGCAATGCCTCTGTGATCATCCAACCTTAGACCAAGCGACGATGTCGTGCGATGAGGCCATGATGTGATAATTTATTGGAATACTCGTGTTGATGGCGCTGCCGCCAACGCCCACGGTAAATTATCGCGTTTGATGAGGCATCCAAGGCTTTGAATTTAAAAACAAGCGAATTTTCCCGCGCCACCTTTCTCTATTGCCATAAACTATGAGAGCACGCATACCTGAAAGAAGTTTGTGCCTGGTTGCCGAACAGCTATTTTAGGCGGCCACATAAGTGGGCCGACCTTGAACATCGCGGATTGCAATAATGCACTACAATTTACGGGGCAGACCGACCAAGCCGGCATACTTAAACTGAAATCCCCGAAAATAAAAACGAACATACAGAGGCTTGATTTCAAAAGTAGTGCGCTCTTTACCAAACACGGTTGTTGTAACAAAGATATGTAGACACGGTGTGATGTTTTGCTGCGTAGTCAAGCAGAAAATCATCAGGAACTAAGACAAGCTGCATCAATGTGTCTGACTGGGTATATAGTTCGCACCGACAATGTACCGGCGCCGCCTTCGAACTGACTTTCATGGCAAAGGAACACAAAAATGTCAGTTTAGATGCAAGAGCAACAAACTGTAATGTTACACGAAGTAAGGCTATCAGTTCACTCCTTTCGCATACGACCGAACAAAACACTGGCGTAAGGAAACGCGGCCGCTCCAGCTCGGGAAGCCACCTTTGTGTTGTCCCCTTGCTTTAGCACAAACTTTGCAATGAGAAGACAACAGGTAAATAGGTATCGCATGAGCCGCCTGTTGAACCTCTCATGATGCGGCGGGCTAGCATGCCCGGCAGCTCAAAGTACGTGGTTTCTGCCACAGCCAGCAGAGCTCTTCCCCCTCTGAGACTTTTCCATGAGCCTTTCGCGTAGAGATGCGGTCAGCGCGTTTAATAAAAGTCTGAGCCGCGACCGATGGCAGCTCTCGCACGCACATGAACATGCGACGCATGGAGTGATGTTTTCGATTTGGAATTTATGCGGAACATCACAGCCGCACCACCGGCGACGGCAGTGATGCGCCGCGAGCGTCCCTATAATTGCTAATGCAATCAAAGTAACATCGGACACGTGATCACACCAGCATGTTTGGGTACAGCGCGAGGATCGATGAAGATGGAATTGAACAGAAGGGACACGAACGAACGCTGACTCACAACTGAAAAGCTTTATTTGAAAAACACAAAATAGAGAAAAACAACAACGTATCAACATTGCGCAGAAGTGTTAAGAACGAACGGAAAAAGTAACATAGCGTATCGACTAACGGCACAAGTGCTGACAAGATAGGCGAACTCCTTGTCCGCAAGTGACAACGATGCCTCACTTACGCATGCGTCACTCATTGGGTCAATTTGGAATGCCTCTATTACTTCTCTAGTTGTCTAGGAACTATATTTTGACAATATCTCTGTATCGGCAAAAACCACAATCACACAACACTCGCGTGTGCGTGACATCAGGGTTAATAAAAGAACAGAAACAGCAAGGAAAACCAAGCGGGATTATGACCAAATTTTTTAACCTCCTTGATTATGACAAAGTTTCACGTGTAGGTGTGATGTAGGGATGAAAACAAAATCTGAGAGTTTTCGTTTGCGGGTTTCGGAAATAGAATTCAATATTTCGCACTTGTATTGCGAACGCATGGCGCTGCCTAGGTATGCACTTTCGCTGTCTGCGAAAGAGATGTGATACGAAAGAAAATGTTAATTGAAAGGCACGCCCATCGGTGGAGATCTGTGAGGATACTTACGAGTGTCCTCTTTCGTGGGCTAGGATTATAGAACTCTAATGCGCAGATTGTCCGTCAGAAACAAGCTGCCTACGAAAACGGCTACAGGCTCCCGTTTTTGCAGATACCCCCGCATGAGGACGCGGAGGCACGTATTATAGCAGGCACGAGCGCCGAGTGACTAAAACCGCGCGAAGACATGGTTAAAGGGAGCGCTTGCGAAGAGGGCATGTCCAGATTTTGCTCTCTTGCAGAAGCATAAGGGCATAATATTGAATATGGGTGTGTCCATACAAGATCGAACACGAGGTCGCGGTCACCATTCCCGATTTTGATGAAATTTACCGTAGGCCTATAAATTAGACCCAGAAGAATGGTTTCGAAGTTAGTTTTGCGAAAAAAAAAAGTTTTGTTTCCCTGAAAAAAATATATAAATTTTGCCGCAAAAGACACTTTTCCGACAATTTCGCAATTTCTTAACTTTGAGCGCGCCTAATGAAAGAACGGTGCACTTCTTGGTCACAATATTTAGTAGCCTCAAAGAACAAGTGAAATACCATCTCATGAGTCTATTATTTTTCTTACTTCTTGAAGCACTCTTGATGAAAAAAATCACAGACATGGCAAATCACACAAAATACCTGTATTTCAGAAATTTGTTGCTGCAAACAAGTTAGATTGAGGATAATGAAAATCGTTAAATGTTAACTTTGATATTTGCGGTCTGTTCTGAAATAATTTGCGTGGTTTTATCGCGCTCCTATTTTCTCGATAATTTGGCTGAAACGTAAGTGTTTTACCAAAAACGCCAAAGTTTTAAAATCGTTTTCTGAAAAAGGCCATTTTCAAATTTTTTAGGATCTCCCTGAAATCAAGGACGTCATCTACCATTCTGCATAAAAATGTTGCATTATTTTGGTTGCTAAGAAGTTATAATGCGTCAAATGTGGCCAAGTCAGCCTAGCGGCCGCGCCGCTTGTTGCGTGCAGAGAATCGGATATATATTTGTTCAAAACATTTTTACGCGACATAATCACAAAGCAGCAGCTCAACAAACACAAAAATCACCATCTCCCGCTAAAGAGGACCATGAGGCAATGCGAAGCCGGAGCACTTGCACGATCGCGTTCCGTTGGCGTTCGCTGGGCATGCTACCGACCTCGCGTCGTGGAACGCGAAGAGGAACACTACGCGCGTCGTGTCTTCCCTCTAGGCTGGCCGTTAATTCTCACAGGGCGTGCGGGGAACGTCGACAGGCGCGCGAGAGAGAGACAGAGTAGGAGAGGAGAGAGAGGTGGTGGGTGCGCGCATGCGCTGGCCCTCATCGCGGCGCTGCGCAGGAGAGAATTTCGGCATGTCGAGCCCGCATTTCAGAGGAGCCAACCGAGGCAAGCGCTGGACTGAACGCGCGCAGCGCTCTGCCATTTGAAGGAGAGGAGACCAGAGGAGGAGAGTAGCGTATGCGCCATGAGAGCACAAGCGAGAACGCAGGAGAAGCGCAAGCAGCTGCTGGTAGAGAAGTGAGGAGAGCAACGCGCACCGTTTGGAGAGAGGGAAGGAGGAGAGTCGCACATGCGTAGTGTGAGTGCGGACCACAACGCTGCGTGCGGATGACCACGCCGCGTTACACACCCCCGAGCAGAGATACTTCGCATGTAAAATACTTCCGTGGCCAGGTGTCATGGTTCAGCAAGCTTTGTCTTGCGATCGGCCGCTTGACAAACTTGCAACGGCGGCCGCGCGATCCTGCGGGCGCTCATATTACATGAGTGCCGCTTCGATTGCGGATGAGCTCCGCTTGCGCGCCAAACTACGCTTAGAGGGTGAACGAGGGGAGGAATGCATCACTGTGAAACTGAAAGACTGTTAAGCGCCAACAAAAGCCATATTATACAATGGAAACTCTGTCGGCAGTGTTGCAGTGATCGCCTCCAGTAGTGCGCTCATGTGTTTCTTCCTCTCTTCTGATGGCCTAAAGATAATTAGGTTAGCTCTATCAGCAACATATGACCCAAAAGCAAACCACAAACATCTAAAGAAAGCTGTCATAGGTCCTTCCGATGGTCGAACAACTCAAACTGCAGTTCTCCATCTCGTGCAACATTCGTGTCAGCCGACTGTGAACAGAAATGTGTCAAAGTCCTTTCCTTTACTAAAGCACCGCTTTTAGAATACTGTATTCTTGTGCGTTCGCAAATATAGTATTCAACGCAAGCCGCGCGTTTATCACAATATTTTGCGGCTTGGGGCATAACAGCAGGAAAAAGAAAAGGTGTGCTGTAGTGAAGGCGCTCACTGCAAAATTGCCGGCAGAGTTTTCGTTGTATAATGTGGGTTTTGTTGGAAGTTAACAGTCTTTAACTTTCACAGTGATGTATTCTTTCTCTCGTTCGCCCTCTGAGCGTAGTTCGGCGCGCAATCGGGGCTCATCCGCAGTCGAAGCGGCACTCATGAAATGTGAGCGCCCGATGCATCGCGCGGCCGCTGCTGCAAGTTTATGAAACGGCCGATCGCAAGACGAAGCTTGCTGAACCATGACACCTGGATGCGCATTTGTCATTGTCGAGCTTCTGCTTTGTGATTACGTAGCGCGCAATATATCTTCAACAACGTATATGATTTTCAGCACATAACAAACGGTGAGGCCGCAAGGCTGACTTGGTCACATTTGACGCACTATAACTTGCTAGCAGCCAAAATAATGCAACGTTTTTTTTATGCAGAATGGTAGATGACGTCCTTGACTTCAATCAGCTGGATTTAAAAAAATTAAAAATGGCCCTTTTGAGAAAACAAATTTCGTTTACGCAAACCTAAGTTCGAAACCATTGTTCTGGGTCTAATGCCTAGGCCTACAATAAATTTCATCAAAACCGGGAATGGTGACCGCGACCTCGTGTTCGAACTTATCCGGACACACCCGACTACTGGTGCACAATGATTCCATATTCTCTAGCAATTATGAGGCCAGCAGTATGAAAGGTGCCCGTTGGAGTGCATCCTTTTGACTGTGTACCATACTCTACACACAATGTGTTTAGGTTCAGAGGACGCCTATATTGACCAAATAAATGCCTCGCATTGAATGTCGCAGAAAAGTGGCTGATATCAGACACTGATATTAGGATGATGTATGACTCGAATATCGCCAGTCTCACGCCGTATAAATAAAACAATCGACCTTTTTAGCACGCTTAGATCCCTTCTATGGCCGAAAAGCAGTACAGAAGCCGACCAAAACAATTTTTTAAAAGAAAATTGTCTCCCTCAACTATTGCCTGCTTGCCAAAATTTGAGCTTAAAGGAGCCCTGCAACATATGAATCATAATCACTGAACGACGTCAGTATCGGAGTCATTTACCCCAGGAAAAATGTTTACCCCGAAGGAGCACGCCGAGAGCTAGTGAGAAGGGGTGTGTTGGACGGATGGAGAGGGCAGAAGCTTAGTCAGCGCGCGTCATTTCCTTGAGGTAATGACGGGCGCTCAAGGTAATTACGCGAACTGACGAATTTTCTCTTCGTCTTGTCTTTTAAATACGAATGCATTTCTTAGTCGGGCTATGTCAGGCACCCGGCGTTGTCCGCGGCGCCCTCTCCCATAGCAACAGCTGCGGGCGCGCGCGCTTATCCGCGCCCCTAGCAACCGGAGCATGTGGTGCGAGAGAGTGTAGGAGAGGGTAGGTGCACTGCTTCGCCGCTCCTTCTCTCGCCGTTCGCTCTCTCTCCTCCCTGCGCCCCACTCTCCCGCCCGTCGCACCTCACTCTCGACCGTTCGCTGGCTGGGCGCCTCTCAAGGCGATGGCAGAAGTCGGTGAAGGTGAATGTCTGACGGCAACGGTACCCTCTCTCGGCGCAAGAAATGCATTCGCATTTCCTCACGATTCCCTTCGGGGAGGTGGGGCATTTTTTTACGTCGTCGCACGCTTTCGGCATGATGGCAAGCGCGCTACCGTGTATTCTAGCAAACCATGCAGCGCTCAGCTGGTTCGCCGCAGCACCGCGTGGCGCCCACGGTACCTACGAAGCATGACAAGGGCCAGTGTGCGAAAGTCTGACCGATGTGTTCGACTACCTGAGGCGCCCTAGCTTTGTCCTTTGTCAGATGGACCGAAAGATAGTAGCCAAACACAGAGAGCGCACTTTCGAGCAAACTGAATCAGCTAAACAGCGAAGAATATCTTGTGACGTATCTTGGTCGCGAGGCGAGTTAGAGAAACAGAGCCAGCTATAGCGAACTTACCGATGGTTTACCATAAAGATGTGACATAATTGCCTTCAGCCTTATGCTACGATTTTATCAAAAGAGTCGCTTGTTGCCGCGACAGCAGCATTCATAATTTAAACAGTTCGGCAACATTTCGCTCTGCGAGGTGAGGTTGCTGCTTTACAGTGCAGCGAACATTTGAATACTAGCTACTCATCCTATCATTGCGCCATGTATACACGGGGAAGCGCACACGCACCTCGTTCGCGGACCAGAAATTGAACGGTATACAAGGTGCGTTGAGAAGCGCAGAATAAAATTCGATAGCGCATCACATTGCGCAATATTGCATCTATATAACGCGAGATGCAAGTCAAGCCTGTCGATGGCCGTGCACACGCAGTAACAATATTCTTGGCTTGCTTATCCTTATGAACCGACACAGATATGTGCAAGATGGTGCGCTCGCGCCGGGTCTTACGATCATCGCTGCATTGAGCACCGGCTATGTCACTCCCAGCTGATTTTTTCCTCCTTTTAACACACACACACACACACACACACACACACACACACACACACACACACACACACACACACACACACACACACACACACACACACACACACACACACACACACACACACTTACAGAAACCACACCGCCCAATTAAGCACGCTTATTTTCATTGGTCCCATCAAATTTACCACACATTTTGCTCAATTCCAGCTCCTTATTCCGGCCCGCCACTTCATTGTGGCAAACTCGAGCGCAGTTTTTTTTATCCCTTCTTTCAAAGTGGGCAAATAGAAAACTGATTATGACGTGGGTAAATAGAAAAATCTCTTCTTGAATTACTAGAGAGAACTTGAATGTCTATGTCAACAGGATATGTAAGAAGGGCGGACAAGCAAAAATAGGAATGATGTGCAAAAGAATGAACTTACGCATGCATTAGCATTCTGACCGACTGCTTCATGATTTGCGCAGAAACAACGGAAAAGGACAGGGCAATAAACAGGGAAAAAGGACAACGATGCATCGCTGAAACATCTGTGTCCATTAGGCACGTTTCATCCCTTTCCGCTTATTCCACTCAAGCTGCAGTTTTCAATCTTTCGTTTTTGTTTCATATGTGCCGCTAACTGCAATTTCGTGGTGCTTAGTTTACACGGTTGCATAAATGTGGGAAATTTCAATAATTATGAATGTGTACAGCAAAATTTTTCTGTTTTGAGGAGCCTGAGTACTTCGAAGATTACGTCGAAGAGATGTAGCAAGTATTGACATGAGAATGCTTGCTGCCACAAGCACGTGTATCGGTAAAACTCATGGGTAGAGTAGGAGGTGCTTGGTTGCAATCAACCCGGAAGATGCGGGTGCGATCCCAGCCGCAGTGGTCTCATTTCGACTGAGACGAAATGGTGCAGAACCGTGTGCTTAGATTAAGGTGCATGTAAAATAACCCCAGCTGGTAGAAATTTCCAGAGCCATCCACTACGGCGTGCGCAATAATCGTATCGCGAGTGTGGCACGTCTAACCACAGAAATTCGCGAAATTTCTTTTGACGTCGTTACCTCGTATCTTTCTTTGGGCTACATAACCACCAAACATTTCAATGGCTATAGTGAGAATGTAAAATCTAATGCGCCTATTCCGATAAGACGCCGCGCTACACAAGCGACAGCATCCATTAAAAAATGCACCTTTGACCCAGCGTTCCAGAACTTATCTTGAGTGGTACAGCGCTTGTGCAGATCCTTTGTGCAGATTGGCCCCGATAACTCGACCCTTTAAGAGCAGTCACGTTCAGTGAAACGCGACTGCGGCATACAAGTGTGTTGTAACCATAGTCCGCCAGCGCATCCCATTTCAAGCTCAAGACTTTCCTCGAGACAACTTCCATAATTGCTCATGACACCTGCGGACTTGGACAGGCTGTGCTCCCGCCTCTCCAGTATGGAAGCGGGTGAACTTTATTCCCTAGAGGACGAAGATTCTGTCGACATTCCGCAGATCAGGGGAACGCCCGTGCAAAGGGCCGTCGCCATTGTTCGCAGACACATTGCTGCTCTCCCGGATGTAATGGATCGCGTGCGCTGCGTATGTAAGATTTACGCGTTCCTCATGAAGAAAGGCGTTATTGGTCCCTGGGTTGTTTATCGTGTCGCTGCTACACAAGGTGCAGGTGAGGTCCACTCCCTGACCCACTTTTTGATGGAGATGAATTGGAGGGGCGGAGTCTTTCGATCGATGCTTGCAAGCAGAAAGCATACTCACATGTGCGCGTTGATGCCGCGAAGCAACGCACCGAGTGGGGGCCAGGATGTCTACGTCTTCTGCTTCTGGACGTCGTTGGCGTGCGTTGCAGTCTTCAGACCACCGGAAGGTTATTTGCATGCACAAAATGAAGTCCTTGTCAAGATGTTCGGCGATAATCCTGAAGCTTTCGAGTGTGGTACTTACGACGACCTAGATTCGGCGCACGAGGCTTCCACCCGTTTGGCCCCGGATGGTCCTTCAGCGGAGGAATATCGAAAAATGCTGATGCCGCTTCGTTTTGCCAACACAGCATGTGTGAGTGTCAACTCACCTGGCCGTGTTGCATGGTAAGTAGAAATAACTTTGCAATATATTCAAAACGTGTTGCCCACTCGTTCTGGGTATAGTTGTGGTAAGCCTGGGAACACCTTAGTGTGCGTGTGTTATCTTGATTAGGAATTTAGTTTTGAAGCACGGTGGCACCCTACTGAATATCCGCTGCTTTTGGAGGCAGTGAAGAGAAATGAATCAGTTGATTCTTGTCGAAAATACCTGGTTCACCTGCAGAAATCCAAGTGTACAAGTGATTTCATTCGCGTCACTCAGGTGAAAACCCTTTCCTGTGAAGTTAGTGGAAAGCCGGGTACTCGGGGATGTACTAAAAGATTTGCCTTGTACCTACCTCATTGCGTTTGCCAAACAGTGCTTGGTTTGCGAAAGGTATTGCGAAACTATCCGCTTTCATTAGCGCAACTTCATTAGCCGGCTCTTCTTGTACTAGGAAAGTGGCAAGGAAGTCTGAAATCCTTGAGACAGCATGTTATTTTCATGTTAGTGTTAAGATTTTTATTGTCATCTTTGTTTCTTGCATTGTTTTACTTTTCCAGCTTGAAGACAAGGTCACGTGACGATCTAAGAGAAACTGCAATGTACAGAAGTCTATGACGCAGCTCTGGAAACGCAACATGGCCACCAGCCTTAATGCGGTGTTGAATTATTGTACTACTTATGGCAGCGTTGGGAATACCATCGCTACGAATGTATGCTAAAGTAGTCGGATACCCTCTCCCAGCACCTCGACTTTCACTCGTCTAGAAATTCCTGCGAACTGTGCTTCGTTCCCTCCCTCTGTGCTGCATAAATGTATGACGTGGTCTGCAGTACGCGGCCGAAACCTTCAGAAAACGCCCTCTGAACACGCGAATCTAACAGCACTCCCACTCTGAACCTTTCGTCAAGAGTATTTTGAGACGTTTCAGATGCGTTAATAAACTGGTCGGAACGACGAAGTGCCTTGTTGTTTCTTGTTTTATCGCTCTTTTGCGCACCAGCGTTGTAAGATAACAAAGTGGTCGAATGATCCAAATTTTGTTGATGTTATTGTGTATCTTCTATAGAATTATCCTAGAAGATTTTCGATTTCTAGAGTTATGCAAGTGAACCACCATGAAAACTGGGAAGTCCATCTGACGATATTTAAGTGTCACTATTCAAGTACCTAGTGTGAATGTTCGCCAGATCGTCCCGTTTATGGCCCGCACTCAGCTTGAATATGTTCGTTCTGGTAGTTCCCATCCTGAATTAATTTCTCTTGCAGCACTTCAGACCTACTGCATTCAGCGTAATTTTAAGAATTTATGACAACCATTCATATAAGACTTAGCCGCTACTCCATAAATCCGTTCAAGAATGGCCTGAGATTTTAAGAAAAAAGTCGCATGTTCCCACGATAGCCAAATCGATGTTGTATGGAGCAAGACAACCTATTGCTCTACGAAATAAGGCTGCTGTTTTAACGGTGCCATGCAGTGCATTTGACATATTGCCAGCCGCCAATTTTTCTTTATTTTCACGTGATCGGGTTCCACCCAGAAGAACCGTTAGCACCGCTCGGTGCAGTTGTCGCCCATATTTTTGTGAAGCTTCGCGACTGTACGTGATTCTACGGCTAAGATTGCGCGAAGGACGCGAATTGTCCAGTTTCTTCGGGAGCCTTCGCGAACACCAGCGCTAACGCTGCAAGGTTCACTCAGTGATGTAAAAAGACGACACATTCCATCGATCATCAGATTATTCGAAGATGGACGACGGTGTGCACCGATATCGGTGTACTTTGAAACTTTGAGGGTCATTCCATGTCGGGGCACAAGTTTGCCCAATAAAGAATTTGTACTTTGCCAGCTGCGATTGCTTTCTTCATCGTCCCAGCCACGTGACCATGTAAACATAAACTAGTATCCGGCCGTGACTACACAGGCAAACACACGCGCGCCTCACTCACTGACCACGAAAACGATCTCACAGTGCAGGTGGGTTGAGCAGCGCGAAGTAAAGTACGATAATGTATTGCACTGCGTGTCGCTTTATCGACATTACGGAAGATGCGATGTTAGGCCCTCGGAGGCAGCGCAGACACATCCACAATAATCTCGGCGAGCTCATCCTTCGAAACCGCCATAGATGTGGGCAAGACAGTGCGCGCGTTTCGCCTTTTAGAACCTGCGCTGGGCTGAGCAACCATTCTCTCACTTCCGGCCGCTTGTCTAATATCTCCAACCCCCCCCCCCCCGCCCACACACGCACCTACCTAACTACCCACTATCACACCCAGGCCTCTCCCAAATAAGCAGGCTCATGATCTCCCTTGGTCCTTACCACGCATTTTGCTCCGTTCTAGCGCGCCACGTGGCTCTAGCACACTTGTTCGCAATTTCATTTGGCTCCTTCATTGAACGTGGGTATACAGAAATTTTGGTAAACAGAAACATTGTTCGTGAATTACTTGAGAGAACTCCGATTTCTATCTGAACGGGAGATGTCAGGAAGTCGCATGAACAAGGATAGGAATGATATGCAAAAAATGATGTTGGACAAGCGTTCGCAATTTTGCACGATTTTTTAACGCGAAAGTTTTTGATGCCGGGGTCGACCGCGGCTCCACTGAGGTATTTCCGTCACAGATATGACGTTGTAAAATGCAAAGACTAACAGTTGGCAAAGAAAAAAAACCAGAAGAGAAAGGTCCGTCACTGGGAGTCGAACTCAGGGCCCCTCGCTCCGCAGCACCGGACGCGAAACGATTCGGCCATAGACGCGACGTTCCTTGCCATGCTAACAGCGAGCTATTTATATACACCATTTGTCGGTGGCGGTACTCAGACATTGGTGGTATATCAGCGTGTTTTCGTTATCACTAGCGAGATGGCGCGAGGGCCCTCGAAGAGCGCGCTTTAAAGGTCTTCGCCCCACGCGGATTAGCGCGCGCTTCTACAGGGCGTGATCGCTCGTGCGCTGGACGAAGGTCACTTCGCTCACTGCAGCGGCCGCTTTTGCGAAAGGAGCGGGCTCCTTACACAGAAATAAGTTACAACTGTGACAGGTATTTTGCACTCATCCTGTGTATGTTCGTTCCATGCGCCCTTTCTGCTTGGGCTGCGCGTTGCAAGTTTCGAGCTGTTTGCCGTTCATCGCGTGATGTTACAATTTGTTCCTGTAGCATTAATTCCTCCACGCTTGGGGCGAAAGAGCGCACAACAAATGCTCAACTACGTCTGTGAAGACACGTTTCACTTTCGTGTTATACGGATTCCTATGACAGAGGGATCAGCCATGTTTTCTCATGGTCCGGGTACAAACAACAATAATGGGCAGAGCATCAGAGAGGACAAAAAAAGGATGATGCATCATAGAAACATGCGTGTCTGTTAGGCATATTTCATCCCTTCCTGTTTGTCCAACTTGAGCTGCGGTTTACAAATCTTTCGTTTTTGTTTTGCATATGCTGCCAATATTGCATTTTCATGAATTTGGTTTACATGGGTTCATAAATTTGGCAACCTTGATAAATTAATAATGTGCGCACCAAAATTCTTGTGCAAGGAGGATGTGAACAGCGCGTGAAACACGCAAGGACGATTGACCGACGAGGACGGCGCCAGTCCTCGTCGGTTACACGTCCTTGTGTTGTGTTTCACGTGCTGTTCACATGGAATACCCGCAAGCTCGGTCACACACCTTGCTTGTGTTAAGAACAGCGTGACTGCTTCCAAGATTACAGCGGAACATGAAATAAGCATGTAACATATTCATTAGTATAATGGCAGCTGATCAGTTGCAACCTACCCGAAAGACGCGGTTTTGATCCCCGCCGTGGCGGTTGAATTTCGATCGACGCGAAATGCCAGAGAGCGGTGCACTTAGATTTAGGCGTGCGTTAATGAACCGCAGGTGCTTGATATTTCCGCAGCCCTTCACTATGACGTGCCTAATAAACATATCGCGGTTTTCGCACAGGTCAAAGAAGTTAGCACAACTTGAACATTCACCTAGCATGGCCTCCTAGCGGTTATGGTAGTTGGCTTCTGATCCGAAGGTCGCGGGACCGAAACCCGGCCGCGGTGGCTGCAATTTTACGGCGAAAAAATGCTAGAGGGCCACGTACTTAGATATAGCTGAACGTTAAGGAACACCAGATGGTCGAGACTTTCGGAGACCTCCAACACGGTGTCTATCGTAATGATATAGTTGTTCTGGCACTTAAAACCTCAACAATCATTATTATTGGTTAGCATTCTTACGACGAATGTTTTTTTTTTTTGGCGCTCGATTGCTGATCTGAAAGTCGCGGAATCGAATCCCGGCCGCGGCGGCTGCATTTTTGATGGAGGCGAGAATGTTTGATGACCGTGTACTTAGATTTAGGTGCATGTTAACGAAGCAGAGGTGGTCGAGATTTCGGAGCCCTCCAATACGGCGTCCCTCATAATCACAGCATGGTTTTGGGACGTTAAACCCCAGATATTAATATTATTACGATGAATCCTTTTATGAACTAAATAACCACCAACCATGTCACTGGCTGTAGTAAAAAGTTGAAATTCAATGCGCTTGTTCTGATAAGATGCCGCGTGACAGAATATACATCACCTCTTGAAAAATGCACCTCTGTCGCAGCGTTCCAGCATTTATCTCGAGTGATACAACCGGCTGCGATCCTTCGAACAGATTGTCCACAATACCTCGACACTTTAACAAGCGGCACGTTTAGTGGAACCTGCATACGGGAGGCTGGCACAGTGCTATACGGACGACACAGCGGCTCACTTCAGTAGACAAGGCCGTGAAAGTCAGTAGCGCACAATGATTGTGTACGCACAGCCGACCAGGCACTGCCATTTCGAGGTGTAGCCTTTTCTCGAGATAATTTCCATTATTTGTGATGGCATCTGTAGACATGGGCAGGCTATGCTCCCGCCTTTCCAGCATGCAACTGAACAACTGTATATCCCAGAGGACGAAGACAATTTTGTCGTCATGCCCTCGATCAGGGGAATGCCCGTGCCAATGGCCGTATCCAGTATCCGCTGACGCATTGCTGCTATCCCGGACATGGAGGATCGCCTCCGCTGCGTATGTGAGGTTTACGCTTTCCTCCTGAAGAAAGGCGCGATTGGTCCCTGGGTTCTTCATCGCCTCGGTAATACTGAACGTAGAGATGAAGCCACTCACGTGATCCGCTATTTAGAGGGGACGGATTTACGCCGTGGCTTCGTGTATTCGAAGAATGCAACAAGAGAGCGTACTTCAATATGCGCATTGGTGCTACCGGGTGCCCCGGGTGCGGGCTATGAAGTCTACTGCTTCTGTTTCTGGCCGTCGTTGGCGTATGTTGCAGTCTACAGACCACCAGAGGGATATTCCGTTACACAAATTGAAGTTATCGAAAAAGATGCTCGGCGATGATCCCGTAGCCGTCGAATGTGGCATTCATGAAAAACTACGATTTGGCGCATCAGGAGGCCACCCTTGAGGCTTACACGCAGGATGACGAAGAATAGTGATGGCGCTTCGTTGTGCCGACACAGCCAGTTTAGGCGCCAGTCAACCCAAACGTTATGCACGGTAAGCAAAAACGCAGTGCTTTATGTCGCGCTAATTGTCTGCTCGAATCCCGCGTTAATTTTGCGGTTAATGCAGGGGTAATGTAGCTTTTGTGTAGTTCTAAATCCGGCACTAAATCCTACTCTAATGGCGTTCTAGTGTAGTCCCTGCTGTAGTGCTTAATCCGCCGCTAAATGGCCACTTTTAGAATAGCGTACGTAAAGACATCGTTCGTTGCGTGCGTCCGCTATATCCGTCACTTAACGGGGGCCCGCAAGAGGATAGCGTACGATTCATACACAGTGGCTACAAACGCTAACGCAAAGCTTTGCGTACCCTGTTGTAAAACTCCCTAAAGTCGTTATTCTGTCGGTCTTGGTGTACTTCCACATCCCGCGCTTAATGCGTGAAACCTTAGTAAGTACGTTGCAAGGGCAACCCAGCGATTCTCTTGGCAATCGCGCGCTTGTCCGGGCTGTGGTGCCCTGTCTTGTGCGACGCGGGTATCAGCGGGATGTGACAGAAGCGTTTCTCGCAATTTTAGGTGAAATGTAGCAATCAATTACTGGTTATTTCCGTAGTTCTAATTAATATAAGCGTTTTTAGTTTATTCTGCGTGGTTTTGCGCATTGTTAGCCACGTTTTAGATCTGTTTTGGCCACTGCATTTCCTGCGGTTCGACCCGCGATTAGCCAGCAATGCGGCAGAAGTGGAGACCGTGCCACCGACGTATAACGCCATAATTCAATACCATCGCCTAGCCCTAAGGGTGTACCCGCCACCCAGGGCTGGGCAGTATCGCGATACAAGAGTATCGCGATAGTATTTCAGAGATACTTTTGAGTATCCGTATTTCTGTGTCGAGATACATTTGAAAAATGTATTTGTATCTCAGTAGTGAAATACTTTTACGATGTATCGTTGGTATCGCGATACTATGCGGACCCGGGTATCTCGTTACATTTTTTGTCAGAAATGAGTTGAGGCGTGTTTCCAAGGGGGAATGACGTTCTTTTTTTTGTGCCAAGGCAAGCGAAGGCGTGCCGCTGGTCGACGACAGATATGGCGGCGATGGTTTCCCCTCAAGCACAAAGTGGCCCATATGGTAAAGCGCGCCACGCCGCAGACGACTGAATCGCGGAGGCAGGGTTGTTGGCCTCTGCCGACGAAAGTCGCTGTCTCTCAAGGCCAGTGGAGCACGCCTAATTTTTTTCGGGTGCCAAGCCATTACTTTGCGACCCTCCGCCCCCCCCCCCCCCCCTAGCGCTGTAGGGCAATCCGGTTATGAACGCGATATTTATTCACTGCAACACGAATTTGTGCTCGGCCTCAGCGGTAGAGAGACTTTTTTCGTTCGCGAGTCTTGTGCTGAGGCTGAACCGACGCTGTCTAGAAGACAGCCTATTGGAGAAGCCTACACAGCAACCTTCTCAGCAAAGCTAATCTTATGTGCAAAATAAATGTAACATTTTTCTCAATTCACCGGTGTTCATTAGTGATTCGAGCGATTTGCTTAAACTGTGCTATTTCTAACATAGCTCATTTTGTTGTCACCAAGTATGTCTATTTCGGTGTCCAATGCTTGTTACTGTTGCTGTGAAATAGTGCATTCTATATTGCAATTGATACTTGTAAATATGTCAGTATTACTAATTATGTACTTTGTACCACCTGCAATGTCTTAATGGCGCTGAGGGTACTGTAATAAATAAATAAATGATCTGGAAGTTTCAATACGCTACAGCTTTAGTTACAACATTATGCAGCACTAATAAATGTTTTTGCGTAGTATGAGCATTCTTGAAATAAAAGAAAGTATTCCAGTATCTGTATCGCTGTAACTGTATTCCAGAATACTTTTTTCGTCTTATTGCAAAAGTATCTCAGAAATATCCCGTTACGTTAACGGCAAATGCATTTCAGTATCCGTATTTTAGGCTTGCAGTTCACGTATTTCGATATCTGTATTCCGGAATACTTTTCTGAGTATCTCTACCCAGCCCTGCCGCCACCTCACCCTAAGCCGACTGAGAAAGAAACCACAGCATTCCGAAGACTGCAAAGCAACACGTGCAGGCACGGTAACCTGCTACATCTCATCTACCCGAGACTTCATGCATACCACTGCCTGATGTGCGATGATCCCGACACACTGGAACACCTAATACTCGAGTGCCCGTGGCGCCACCAAGATGCCGATAGGAACGATTTCACGCATCAATTTCCTTGCCGAGACGTGGGAGGCCAAGATCTTCGCACGGGACCTAGACGACTAACGAGGACTCGTCGCCAGGGCCCGGGAGGCGATCGCGGCCAGAAGATACCTGGACACAGGGACCCTCCCACCTAGGGTGACCCCTAGCTTACGAGCTCGGGAACACCGTTTCGGCAACTTAAATGTTTTTTTCATCATCATCGCTGTTTTTTGCGCAGCGAAGCTGATTATGGCGGCCATGAAAGCTTTGGTGTCCGCAAAAAACTGCCGAGGAGCGCCTCACGGCACGCGCACTCTTCGTCCTTTGCTTCATCTACTACTTTGCTCCCGGAAAACGTGCGCCGATTTTTCGGCGAGGGATGTGATAACTCTGATGAGCGAGACAATGACTAGACAGAGCGGGAAAGAAAGGGAGATTGACAGAGTGGGAAAGATACAGAAATAAAAAGAGAGAAAGACAGAAATTCCAGGGGAAAATTTTCTTCGCAAGGCGAGATTCCAACCCGCGTACCCACTATAGACGAGGCAACTTAAAGTTGCGCGCGCGACGCCAGCGCCGGATGCTCCTCTGGTGCGCCGCTAAAAACGTCGAAGGTCGTCGGCTTGGCCGCGCCGCCCCGCGCGCGTTTTAGGCGGAGCCCGTGCTGCCGGTGATTATGCTTCCAAGTTGCAAAGAAAGCCACGTCATTCCACAAGTTGGTACGCAACGTTCTTATGCTGCGCAGTGCCGCATCAGCCTTGAGAACATTATACGCACTGAATCGAACTGTGAAACTGCATATTCAAGGGAAACACACATTGAAAACAAGCGCCAAGCTGTACACAGATTCAAATCGTCAGTTATTTTGGCGCGCCTCATTTTGATCATTGTCGTACGGCAGACCGAGTGGTCCTTGCGCATACAGAAATAAAGTTTAGTCGACTCCTCCCGTATCGTCGCGCCCATTCAGTGAATTCAGGACAGAGTACGCCGAAACACTAGCTCATGTGAAAAGCCTTTGTGGTACTGCGGGTACCACGAAATATTTACACAGTGATCGCGATTTCGTATGTGCACTGGTGCTCGTCGTATATACGCCGTTCATCCACCATATGATGACAAACATTTGTGTATCTCCCAAAGCGGGCGCTCAAGCTACATAACTTTGCCTTTTCATTTCAAATGCGTAAAGAGAGACCATATTGATACAACGGATATTGCAGCATTCCGTGCTTTCTAGACATTGACTACTGTGTATAAAGCCCCTGTAAAAAAATTTCGCTCCTGTTGCTGAGGCAAAGCAGCACAAAATGTTACCATTCGCATATATATATATATATATATATATATATATATATATATATATATATATATATATATATATATATATATATATATATATATATATATAGTCGTCGTTTTTTTTTTCTTCGCACTGCGGACACCGCAGGACCAGGAAAACAGCCCACCTCAAACTTGCGGAGAACTTAAGTGCAAAAACGGAACATTTCAGCTGGCAAACGCGAACGCAGCTTTCTTCTTTCGCCCTTGTGCAATAGTAACAGCTTAATGAGGACTAGTCGGTTCATAATTAGAGCAGAGAAGAAAACAGCGCGACGAGAACAAGGACATCAAAGGAACGAAGCTCTTGGCCTGTCATCTTCGTTCCTTTGTTGTCCTTGTTCTCGCCGTGGTGTTTCCACCTCTGCCCTTCTGCAGTTCCCCCCAAAAATCGTTTACCAAGAAGCCCACCTTAAAATCCGTTGAAAGAAACAGTTTAGGAATATAAAGTACTTGCAGCAGCTATTATGACGTGTCTAAAGGTTGGCTCACTTCGTTTCTCGGTTAGCCTATACATAACCTTGCGCGGACACCTGCAGAATGTGAAGCGCACCTTCTGCTCCCATACTGCTGCTTTTCGGGCCTCTGGATTTTCTCCCTCGGTCAAGGGCTTCTTCCCTAGAGTGTGTAAACCTCTTTCCTCTATGTCACTTGCCCGCTGTACTTACTGAGTGCCCATGGTCATGCGCGGCTATAAGTAAAATGTCGTGGGTTCCATTTTTTGCAACGAGGCCAGCTTGTTTTTCATGCAAAACTGAAGAGATGCAATTCGACGTCGACTGGTACGCCCTTGTTTGTTTGTTTGTTTGTTTGCCCTAAGGAGACTGTCTCATACCCACTAGGGGGATTGGCCACACTGACAATTATATAGGGAAATGTAAACCCTATCGCCCTATGTGCGCCCTATCGAGTAGCAGAGGGGGTGCATATATTACGAAGTCTCCTTGGTACGGCACACATATTAAACGTACTACGGCTTCCGTTGGCCCCACTTTGCTTGTTTTATAGCGAAGGTCTATATAGCTAGGAGCTGAAAAAATGTGGCTGTCCATTAATGCGCAATACTTGGAGGACGCTTGAGCTTCGCCTTCAAGAGTAGAACGCGATAGCGTAATCGGGTCCCGTATGCATCGCCGTCTCAACTGCTGGCCTGTCTTCTGTTCTTGGTGCATGCCTCCACCGTGCCATAACGAAACGAACGACTGTGCGTGTAACATTGGCCGTTTCAAACTATCCTCGAATGCCTACTGCAAGTACAGAACTTTGTTAAGTGCCCACTACGCCATAGTTCTTCCTTTTGCGAATCAGCGAAGGGCCCACTACGCGTCCGTGAGGCAACACGCGAATCTACGCAGCTGCTCACTTTGTGGACAATTTCGCTGATGATTAAGTATGTCTGAGCGCTTTGTAATGGGTGGGCCTTTAAGACACCCACTCGTTGCGCAATTCAGATGGCGATTCTGCGCTTCTGCCATGGAATATTACACGCGATAAAGACACTCCTTCCCCTACATGACAGTCATATACTATTTCTTTTCCGAAGCAGTTCCAAGCAATGGAGTGCCTCTGTGGTAGAACACCTGCTTGCCACGTAGACGGCCCGGGTTCGATTTTCACTCGAGCTCGAAGATTTTGACTATTTATTTTATTTGAATCTTTCTCAATTTTACGGTCCCAGAAAAGATGATTTTTCGCTCACAACCAACGACACCGACGCCAACACCAGAATTTCTGCGAAACGAGCTTTTTAAAGCTAACGCGTTAAAGACTATCGTCATCAGCAAAGGGAATGTGCCACAGAAATTGGGCAAGACCCACTACTCACCAATTGTCCACTAAAGATAAAGTGCTCCGGAAAAGTGATGTGCTCCGGAAATTCGACCAATTTGGGCTCTTTAACGTGCATCTAAATCTAAGCTCATGCGCATCGAGCATTTGTTCTCATGGAAAGGCGCCCGCCAAGGTCTGGATTAAATCCCGCGACCTTCGGGTCAGCCGTCCAGCACCATAACTACTTGCCCATCGCGGTGGGTGCTCTAATTTCTCTTGGGTTGTTGTCAGCATATGTAGCTAGATGTTCGTTTATGTGTTCTTAATATTTTTTAAGCTGACGTCACCAAACGCAAAGTTGGAAGTGCGAGTCTCTTAAATGGGATGATAGAGAAATCAAAAGCTACAACAGAAAACAATTTGATATATACCAGCCCGTGATATACACAGGAGAGGCAAGTGCCACCATCGCTGATAAACCATCTACATGGATAGCTTGCACTGATAATTTTTATACACCGCTGGCCCTTTCCTGCGGCTTACTGGCTCACTGAATGAATATATACACATGCACACGATTTTTAGACATATACCTGGTGCTCGTAGATAACGTTGGAGGTTGGGTTTTCAAAGCACGAATCTTTGAGTTGACTTGCTAGGCGATGGTGATGTTGGCTTTGTTCGTTTACTTTCTGTCGTTTGACAATACTTTTAAGACAAACGTTTCCAGGGCAAGTCCTCACACATATGGACTTTCGAAATAAATACATCGCCTTATGTATTTAATTACGTTTTACACAGAGTGGTTTCTGATAATGCAACCTTAAGAAGTCCGAAAGTACTGTGACATGGGTGATCACAAGTGCGACGATGTACTCGTTCGTAAATGTCATCAGCCGTACCAAAATGCGATCAGTTCGTAGTCGCTCCATTTTTCGTACTTTTCCGAAAGAAACCTAGTAATCTACTGTATCTTCCGTGGTTGTGGATTCCTCTTGTACGCAAATACCGTCTTTGCATTTCTGGAATCAAAGAAATAACATTATAAAGAACACACAAGGTACCGTACAGAACAAAATTTATCGTTGTATGTTCAGCGTCAAGAAATTGCTAACTTATAAGACGCGACCCTGGTTGGAGCCATTTTTCCCTTGCCTCACCAAGTTGAAAATACTGACCACTTCATTCGAAGCTCATGTTGCCTTTCTCTTCTTAAATCCACGTGACGAGATGGACACCGCAGAACGCATGTGCTTGTCATAGAAAAGTGATGGCCGATACTACGCCTTATTGGTTCTTCCCTATGTTTGTCATATTGCCAGTAAATATTTGTGAAGACGAAAGTGCTTGTAAAGAGATAATGTAACATAAACAGAAAAAAGGACGGAAAATACAACGACAAAACCAGCGGTAGTTTATATCCGTCTTTTGGTGTCCTTTAGAGAGAGAGGTTTATTTACGGAAAGGCAGAGAGGTCAGCCTGAGCGATAGTATGCTCTAGTCTGCTAGTCTAAACCGGGGGAGGGGAGAGGGGATGAAGAAAAAAACTTGCGAAGCTTTCATTGGGCCGCGCAAGGCTTGAAACAACGAAACTGGACAATTCTGAACAACAAGCTGGTTGCTTCTAGGTTGTTTCTAGACCTTAGCTAGGGAATGTAGGTTGTTTCTAGGTTGCTTCTGGGTCGTGGCTAGGCTTTAGCTAGGTAATTCGAGGTTGTTTCTACGTTTATTCTCAGCGCAGAGAGGTTCGAGTTAAACCGGAGACAGCCACCGACACGACACGGATGTGCAAACTCCTGAGACAGAAACCCGCGCTGAAACCAAGCTTTCGCACCTCTCATAGATCTACGGGCACGTCGTCGTTGGCGTAGGCCTTCCATCGCTTCGGGTTCTTCTCGCAGCCGCTGTTGCCTTTCCCGTTACCTAGTATTCTCTCGTTGTACGTACTCGGGGTCTTTGGCTCACCGCCATCGCTTCGCAGCCATTTGCTGTTGGGCTAACTGTTGCCTTCTTCATATTTAGTGCACCAGTGGTGAGTAGTGGGATTTACCCAATTTCTGCGGCACATACTGATGATGATAGATTTTTGGTTCGTCGTACAAGGAACAATTTCATAAACAGCTTCACTGTGATGGTTGCATGATGGATGGCGATGGTATGTTATGGAAGTGAGTATGTGCACTGATCATATTGTAATGGAATACCAACTAGCAGGATTTAACACTTGGGTTCACGTTGCTCATTACCTGTGCAGGATTGGAGGCATTGCAGGGGGTCCCGTCTTCTTCTCTTAGCCAGCTTTCCCTAGTCGCAGCATGTGTCGTCGAGTTTACAAACAGGCAGCTATACACGCAGAAGCGACCCCCCTGCAGAAAGAGAGAAAAATATGTTACAGCATCACGTCGTTCTGCACCACCTACCCTATATTTCCCAGAGCTTTGCAGTTTGTGCCTGAAAAAGATTGGTATTTAGGATGCGTTGTTAAACATTGGAATAGAAAGCAGGTGCACTAATTCGGTAAAAAAATTTAAATAAGCTCACGTAATTTGTCAAATTATGTAACAAAAAAGCACTAATTTTCTATATTTTATACGAAGGCAACTGCGTCGATTCATTCGGGCGCTACATTTTGTGACTGCAGCTCACTGCACATGGGATGACTTCGCACCATGATCAGCCATTTAACAAGCTTAGGGAAAAGAGATAAACTTGTAAGTGTAAAAGTGACTGTGTGGCATCGACGGCATATTTTTTTCCATCTTAAACAGGAAACAGTTGAATAAACTACGTTTTTCTTTTACTTATGTTTTTTTTTAATTTTTGTTGCGCGAGGCACGGCTGTGGCCGAAGACTGCCGCGTACACGTTAGGACTGAACAAATATACAGGGTGTTTTTTAGAACATGCAGATTTTTTATAAAAATGCTATGACAGTGAGGCCCATGTCATCTTCGTCAACGAATTCTACACTGAGGCGGCAAAACTATGCCGCACCTAAAGTTACATTAAAATGAGTAATTAACAAACATTGGTAAATAAAATTTTAATCATTAGCTTGAGGGCCGCTGTTTATATGGAAGCGCTGTAAGACGCGGCAATTTATGACATAGCCATTTTTTTTTTAAATCGCAAAATACGCAAGCAATTTGAGATAATAATCACCGAAATTCAAGGCCACGATTGAGGTGATACCGAAAGCGTGCGCACCGGGAGCGCAGGAAACCGTCGGCCATGTTACGTCAGACTTGAAGCTCACGCGACATTTTTTTTTAATGGCGCGTCGCAGCAGAAGCAAGTCGTTCCAAGATCCCAAGGAGACCTGTCATTCATTGCATTTGGTATGTAGTGCTTATCTGTTTCTTTCGCGCTGTACCCACAAGAACGCCACAATTTGCACTTTTTCTTTCACTGCACAACCTAAAACTTGGCGGCAGCCACTGCAGCCCTACTTCTCGAAGGCAAGCGAAAAACTTATTTGCACTTCTTTCGAGTTTAACAAAGAAACGGATAAGCACTACTCGCAAAACGCAAAGGATAAGCGGTCCAATTGGGTATTTTCGAGGGCTGCTGTTTCCCTGACCATGTTCTCCGCCGACGCGCCTTTTTTAAAAAAAATCGCCATGTGAGCTTCCGCTCTGACGTAACATGGCTGAAGCTTTCCTGCGCACCCGCTGTGCGCTCAGTTTCGATATCGCTTCCATAGGGGCCTTAATTATCAATGATTATTATGTCAAATTACATGGATTTCTTGTAAACTTTAAAAATGGGCATGTCATAGATTTTAACGTGCTACAGCTCCTCCATATAAACACCGTCGCTGGCTCAAGCTAATAATTAGAGTTATTCGACGAATTCTTGTTAATTACTCATTTGAATGTAACTTTAGGTGCGGCAAAGTTTTTCCGCCTATGCGTAGAGTTCGTTTGAGAAGACGACAGTGGCCTGACTGTCATATCATTTTTATAAAAAATCTGTATTGCCTAAAGAGACAACCGGTATAGGTCGCGATTGTGAAACGATCGAAGAAAGGCCTAAGCTAATTCGTTGTATAAGTCTATGAAATATAGATACAACAAAAGTGTAAACCTGGAACCACATGGAGTGATTAAGACGTGGTTGGTGGGACGCGTGCGTCAGTGTGATGCACGCCCGGCAGGATCTATCAGTGTGCGTTGTTTTGTTGGTTGATAATGACTTCAGAAGGAGCTGAACACCTTGCAACAAAGTATAGACAGTGCAGAATCCTCGCTGAATGCAAGACATAAATATTTACGCTGTTTTTTCCTGTTCTACGTGTGAACCAACTAACCAAGTGTCAACCCTAGCATGCTCAGCCTCTACTATGTAGGATAGAAGTGCTTATGCAAAGTCTTATGTCCGCTCAATTCAGGCATTTTTATACGATATATATATATATATATATATATATATATATATATATATATATATATATATATATATATATATATATATATATAATGGATAACGAGAACTTCTTCTGGCTACCGTGATAAAAATTGTGAAAGACTTCGTACTACAATATAGAAAACAAATATTTATTTTGCCCTGACAGTTTGGGCTGGAGGACCAGCCTTCTTCATGTAAGTGAAAATGAAGAAGGCTGGTCCTCCAGCCGAAACTGTCAGGGCAAAATAAATATTTGATTCCTATATTTTAGTACGAAGTCTTTCACAATATATATATATATATATATATACAGAAATACCAAAAATATTTTGCAAAAATACTGATAAACACAGCCTTCACCAAGGTGTTTGAAATTGCTTAGGACTCGCCGTCGGCCTAAACGCAAGGATCCCCTTATTTCACACAAGGTCATCCGTTGTATCACTAAGAAGGTACCATCGCTATGTGCTCGGGTTCATGACGTCCAGACACGGAAATCATCGGCTCAATATAGATGTCATTGCGCGCTACTTTCACAATGATCTTTAGAGTATCCAACACACATCAATTTTCTCTATCAGTTTCTTTATACTTCTAGTGAAATTACCATATGCCTTATATTTTTCCAATATTCTGTAGCTCCATGAAACGAGCTTTCTCACCTGCCTTGCGTAGGTGTACTCGCCATCTCGCTTTAATTCATCACACTTTCTTTTCCTTCTCTTTTTAACTTCTGGGTCTACCGCTGGTCGACATGGCTCTATAACAAACAAGCACTTAGCTTGACCAGTCCTGCGTCAAGACATGGATTCAGAAAAGCGAGAAATATAGTTTTCAGCATATAGAGATTATCATCACGTTCTCTTCTGAGTAAGAGGGATAAAAGCTGCGGAAAAATATTTATGGAACATCATAGACAATGAAATGCCTTAACGACAGTTGATGCCAATATAATATTAAAGTTTGAAATGACCTGAACACAAACACTTGTTGCTTTGAAACAACGCTGGATTGCTTTCGAAGCTGATATATAGCACGTAGTGTCACGGTATTGTTTCTGCTAAGCAAACGCCGGTTGGAGATAAGCTAGCCTTGTTTACAGATAGGGGTTTATTCGCACTGCATCGGCACTGTCGCACATATGCACTATTTTTATTTTTATTGTAGCGCAGGCTTTATTTGCAAAAGCGGAGTCAATCGCAGTCCGATTTAGGTGAAACTCAGTGCGATAGTCACCAAATTACATCGGCGGATGTATACCTGTCGCAGGTTGCTTTCGCTTGTGCAAGACATGAACGCAGAGTAGTGGCACCTCTGGCAGTTGGATAAATATAATATGGCTAACTAAGCACAACAGAGATTTCAATCTCCCACAAGAAGACACCATCACCCTCTTGTTTGCATTGCTGCGCAACCCAGAACTAAGCGAATATGACGGGGACAGCACAAGCGACGAGAAGTTCATCTCAGACCTCAAGCCTCTTGATTTATGCGTAGATGACAGTGTCCCTTCTAATTGCGCTTCTGCTTCGAAGCGAAAGCGGGCGTGCTAACAAAAAAGACCACATAAGCATAAAAGGATGTAGAAGTATGTCCAAAATGACCCTTTGTGAGAAGACAACGCTCTGTCGAAAAACTGAACTAGCAACTTGCATACCTGAGTTTCAATCAAAGGTATCACAAATATGGGAAGCGGCATAATTATCGGTAGCTACCATGAGCGAAGAGGTCGTATGATTATACTTTAATGAAGGAGCTTTTGATGCGCTTACGTTATTTCGGTTTTCGTCGATGCCTCTTGCTCCGTGGTTGAGGCACAGGCTAATTGATTCAAGATACAGCGAGAAAGTTTTGCTTAAAGGAACAAAGAAAAAGAGACTTCAGCTATAGTAAACAGATGCTACAAGTGGCACACGACATTCGATTAGTCGGCAAGAATCATCACCCTCATGAACCAGCCGCCCCGTCGAAGGAGGTGTAAGTGGTGCTCTGCGGCACAGAAAAAAATCACGCCATATCCACGAAGTGAATGATGATGAGTGGGCGAAGCTCCGGAGGTTGTCTGGTAAACCGTCAATCCCCGTAAATTTCGCCCACTCGATCATCATACAAAGACCTGACACACAAACGCGGGGGTCCTCATATATGTCGTTAGGCTCAGGGGAACATTTGTTGTCGGCGTTGCCGTTTTGCCTTTCGAGGGCGAGAGCGCGTTCGCAATCGTTTTCATCCATGGCAGAAAGAGAATGTGTGGTGTGGAACGCGCATATACTTCATGCTCATCAGCGTCATCGTCATCGTTATCACGTGTAGTGGGTACGTTCCACTGTACTGCAATGCGCTTATTCTTCATGGTCATCAGTGGTCATCGTCATGGAACGCGCATATACTACATGGTCATCAGCGTCATCATCATCGTTATCACGTGTAGTGGATACATTCCACTATACTGGAACGCGCTTATTCTTCATGGTCATCAGTCGTCATCCTCATGGAACGCGCTTATACTTCCTGGTCATCAGCGTCATCGTCATCGTTATCACGTGTAGTGGATACATTCCACTATACTGGAACGTGCTTATTCTTCATGGTCATCGGTGGTCATCGTCATCTTTATCACATGGAGTGGATACATCCCACTATGCATGGCTACCTACTACTACATACTACAAAGGAGGGACAGGCCCACACCCTGAGGAGCTTCGCCCCTAAAAGTCAGAATGAGCTATCTGTGCAGCAAATACAAAGTTCCGTTCTGCATTGAATGAGTAAAACAATCCTCAAAATAAACAGCCCCATTATATTTCTATATTGTGTTTCTGCTGAAATTTTTTTGTCCTTTGATGCCGCCTGAGAACAGCACTACACAAGTGTACCACATTTCATTCCCTGCTATAAAGACAGTGGTACATATATGTGCAATTTTTTTACTCGGAATTTATCGTGCCGACTTTCATTTTCTTAAGTTATCTTAAATGATGTTCTGCAGATTCTATGAAAACTTTTGAAATCTGAAGGTATTGCCTCATCAAATCCTGGAATGTATGACGTAAAAGTCTTCACAATAGCGTGGGTTCCAATGACGCATCCGCATAAATCTAAGTAAATATCGACCTCAACAGAACATCATGAATCCCAACCTTCCTCCTCGAGGTAGGTACTTCCTATCAAATAGCAGAAACTGGAGAATATACAATGAACGAAAAATGCAGAATGGTTATAGAGGATTGTTCTCTGTTAGGCGCAACCTAATGAAGCCATGGAAAGCATTGGGTCTACTATTGAGAGTTTTGACTGTAGTATAATAATAATTATATAATAACTCTGTAATATAATTACTGTAGTACAGTTAAAAAGTGCAAAATGATGTTCCATATGACTCACCTGGGTTTATTATGTTAGAAATATACAAAGGCATTCATTGTGGAAAAGTCTAGTCGCGTATGTGATGCAGGCGAGTCTAG
Source organism: Rhipicephalus sanguineus (assembly GCF_013339695.2). NCBI lineage: Eukaryota > Metazoa > Arthropoda > Arachnida > Ixodida > Ixodidae > Rhipicephalus > Rhipicephalus sanguineus. The sequence continues at coordinate 57,196,246 of NC_051183.1, forward strand.
CTTAGCCCACATTCGGAGCCTGACTTCACGAGAAGATGGACAGTATTAGTGCTAACATTAATCACGACGTTACCACAGTTAACAAAAAAGTGAGTTTACCGCTGCGGCGAAGCAATGAGTGCAATACCAACAAATGCTAATGTTATACGAAGTGAGGCTTGCAGCTAGCTCTTTCGGATGCGATCTCGCTTCACTCCACCAAACGGTGGTGTAAGAGTATGCGGCCGGTCCAGGGAGAGATGCTCCTTTCGCACAGCCTCTTCGCGTTGAGAGCGCAGCACATAGAAGTGTACACGAGCCGCCCGCTGATATGGCTGCCGAGATAGCACGCGTGCCAGCGATAGCGACCGCGCCCTTAAAATCAAAGCTCAATGTGGCTGCTCGAGCAATTCCCCCCACCCCCACCCCTCGTGTCTTTTCATCCTCGTACAAGATGGGTGGGGCCTTTCCTCTCTGCTTGACGGCAGGCCTCCCGAGCCGGGTAATGTTATCGCATGCGCCCTCCGAGCGACAGAGATGGGCAGGCTCGTTTGATCGCTGCTTCAGCCGTGTGCTTAGTCCCACTCGCGCGCTCTTACCTGCGGTAGAACATACGATGCGTGAGGGGATGTTATCAATTTGGACTTTATACTGGACATGACAGTGATGGCAAAAACCCGTCGAGTGTCCATATAACTGCTATCGCAATAAAAAAATCCAGCAGATCCCACGCATTGTGGGAATTGATGTAATGCGAAGGAGCCAGCAAAGAGCTGCATACATCGCCTTGTTTGACTTTGAGTCAAATGAAATCATTCACGCCATGGCATCTAGTTCACCATATATCGCATGTTTCCCATGAACGCATGCATGCACAATCTGGTATATACCATGCCAATGAAATGTGTATTCTGTTATTTACATTGCATGACCTGTCATTTATGCTCATCACGCACTCCTGTCATGTCATACCAATTTTGGTATATATCCAGCTAACAAAACGGCCGGAAGTGCACCATGAGAGTGTCATGTAAATCACACCGTACATGACATGCATAACATAATTCGCATGTTAATCACTGTCATTTATGTTCGTCGTACAGTCACATCGCGCAGTACCAATTTTGGTGTATATCAAACGAGCGAAATGGCCGCGAGTGCGCCATGAGATGACATGTCAATCATGCCATACATGTAATGACTTTTATGGTATCAACTGTTATTCGTGTTCTTCATAGTCACATCGCGCAATGTCAATTTCGGTGTATATCAATCTAACGAAACGGCCGCGAGCGCACAATGAGCGTGGCATGTAAATCATGTCGTACATGGCTTGCATGTCATGATTTTCATGTTGCCACCTCTCATTTACGTTCGTCATACAGTCGTGTTGCGCAATACCAATTTTGGTGTGCATCAAGCAAACGAAACGGCTCGAATGCACCATGAGCGTGGCATGTAAATTATGACATACATGACATGTATGTCATGATTTTCATGTTACCACCTGTTATTCATGTTTCTTATACAGTCACATAACACCAGTTTTGGTGTATATCAGTTTAGCAAAACGGCCGCGAGTCTGTCATGAGCGTGGCATGTAAACCATGTCGTACATGACAAGCAGGTCATGATTTTTATGTTACTACGTGTCAGTTATGTTTGTCATACAGAAATGTCTCGTCATACCAGTTTTCGTACATATCCATTCACTTGAACGGCCGCGAGCGCCCCGAGATCATGTCATGTATATCATGCTGCAATGACATGCGCTTCATGATTTGCATATTAGGACCTGTCATTATGTTTGTCATGAACTCTTGTCACGCCATACCAATTTTCGTATATATGAAACTAACGGTACGGCCGCAAGAGCCCCAAGGCCGTGGAATGTAAATCATGCTGTTCATGACATACATGTCATGATTTTCATGTTATGACTTGTCATTTATGTTCGTAATAAGGTCATGTTATGCCACACCAATTATGGTGCAGATCCAATTAACGAAACGGCCAGGAGAGCACAAAGTCGTAGGCGGCAAGATAGATAGATAGATAGATAGATAGATAGATAGATAGATAGATAGATAGATAGATAGATAGATAGATAGATAGATAGATAGATAGATAGATAGATAGATAGATAGATAGATAGATACGCTCAAATTCGCAGAATTTCGCTAAGAAATGCTTCGCATTTAAAACATAGCGCGGAACCCCTTGGATGAATGGACGACTGAAACAATGTACCGAGTTGACAAACATTGGTCTCGTGAACAGCACTCACGAGCGTACAACGCGTACAAAACTAGACTGTTCACTAGGAGGCAGAGGCCAGAATAGAAGCTGTTAGATGGGCCCAAACCTCGTGCGCAGATTTCTCCATGCTGGGAAGCCATAGGTAAAAAGCAGCCAGCGTCCTTGCCACGTGTTATATTTCCAGAGCTTTTTTACATGAAAGTGTTTTATGTCGGGGTCCACCAAGATTTCAGTGACGTATTTCCATCACGGAAATGACATGAAAAAATGCACACGATCAGATGACAAAGAATGAAAGCTCTGTCATTGGGAGTCGAACCTACGACCTCTCCGTCCTCGACAACAGATGCCACGCACGCTATCCAATGCGGAGCGATCACAAACTCCGGAGGTTTTTACAAATGCGCATTTTGTATCTCACACATTCCTCTCTGAGCAGTGCTCTTGGTCGGCGGCGTGTTGTCGGCGTCTGGGAGCGGTAAAATGAAATAATGTATCATAACCGTGACCAACGCGATTAACTCCTGCAACACGTGTTTGCTACACGTCCGTCCCATTCAGCGCGTTTCCAATATGAGAAGTGCAATTTTGTGAACGCCTTCACACACCGCGAGGTGGCGACTTTACCCTCCGTCTCGCTAATAGCATCGGTCCATATTAAAAATAGCTCTGCGGCGCCCACCTGCATGCCGCCTGCCTTGGCCTGCTTCCATGCCTGCCTCGCCCGGCTGTAACACCGCGTTCCCCACGTTCGGCCCGAGAAAAATCACGGCCGGGCTGAAACGCGCTTTGCGTTTCCTCTACTGCGTTCGTGGTGTTTAATAGGGACGGTGGCCTTAGCCGAAGTTCTGCGTCCAATCTGCGATGCTGTTGTGGCTGTCACACCGCTTTCTCTGATTACGCTCTCACCGTTAACTACTACAAAGATTCCTTTAATCATTCATCATGGATGTTAGTCGTCGGGTTGGAGATGTGCCGCCAAGCGTCAATGTGGATGCAACCACGTTAAGCGGTGCTGTAGCTGCCAAACACCAACAGACATTGTTCAAGCCCTCTGATATCAATGTACAGCAAACATTAAACTACTTCTGTAAGGACACGTTTTGCTTTCGTGTTATATATATATATATATACCGATTCCTCTGACGCAGGGATGAAACATGTTTCGTTCTTTTCAGACCGTTCATTCGCGCATTAATATAAAAAGTACCACAAGCCGTACAAAATATATCTAAAAGATGATTTTGCAGCAATAAAGGCAGCCGGTGCGTTTACTCTCCGCTTGAGCCCCAATCGCTTTCACTCGCACATAGAAGCGTGGCCTCCACGATTACTCCGGCATAGCGCGTTGCCTGAGCTAATCGCGGAGGCCACAATAGAACATACGACGCGCGGGGTCGTATTATTAGAGTCTTTTAGCAAGTTAAGGGAATACGGTACGCAAATACAGTAAGGCAGTACGCTAACGCTCCTTCTTTCCCGCTAGTAGTGCCTAAGCCACTCCCAGTTCCAGTGAGAGTGCGCCCACCGAACGACAGTTTCCTCGTTAACAATGCGTAGGCTGACAGGCAATAATCAGGCCTGACAATCCCACAGTAATTTTTGAAAACGCTTTTGTGGTTTGTGGTGCCTTCACCGGCAAAAGCACAACGAGCGGGAAAGGAGGAGCCCTGCCGTACGGCCTTTCCGCATTTGCGTACCACATTTCCGTAACTTGCTAAAAGACTCTATTGACTTGGACTTTTTACAGAAAATCTCATGGCGGCGCCGACGCATGCGACGATACTGACAGCAAAAACATGGCGGGATTGTTCACACAATTGCTCTCTCACTGACAAGAACTTACTTCAAAAAGGCATTGATCGCTTTCTTGCTGCAAAATGAAAAGGTGCTTCCAATGCCTTTGGTAGAAGGGTTCATAATGTGTCTTTCACTGTTTGGGCACGACCTTGCGGTACCTTCACCATCGTGATGTGCTCCAAGCCTGAAAGTACAAGTACATATATTTGTGCGCTCAGGGGAACTTTGATATTTAATCCACTTTCGTTCTCTTATTGGCCCGAAACTTCTCATAACAAAAAAAAAAAAAACACTGGTGGTGCGAGAATATCAAAGTTGAAAAATTAGCCTAGAATCCTAGAGTAGAGGGCCATGAAAAACCTGCATACATCAACATTGCATTTAAGTGAGGTACGTAATGGTGTACTTAGATGAAAAAGCGACACACCTCGTTATGAAGCGCGCACTACGCTATGACGATAGGCGCGTCCCAGAAAGTTTAGCCAGGGCCACGCCGGAGTGTGACACACCTGTATGAATGAACCCTAAAGCTAAATTTCCAGGTGCCAAGGAACTGCCACTGAAGTGTGCGTACGCCTCATAGAGCTCGTAAACGGCGTGTACATGATCTTAATGCCGCGCGCACTTATTTTGTAACAGCCCAGTTAAACGAGTAACCAGTGGGCGCAGGCCATGCCGGAATGTCTGGGAACCTTTCCGATTGTTTTAGAGTCTTTCAATTGGATTGGGAGCGAAGCGGGAGACGTCGAGTTTATTCTGGAACTAACGCGGTCACCCACAATAACGCTCGGATCTTCGATCTTGTTATGCATAAAAGCGGACGTGTTGCTCCAACAATCAGATTACCGACGGCCGGCGACTGTGGCCACCGCTGTGAGTGCACATGGTCTGTTGCTTATACACTGAGCTTCATTTTCTGCGCAGAAGTTCGCCCAATAAAGAGGTCCGTCTTTTGCAGTCTTACCGCAGTCGTCTTCAACGCCACAACCACGTGACAATATTGCCCGCCGAGCAATCACAGTCTACTGCTCCTATTTATTCAGGTTTAGTAGTAAGTAATAAAGGTTAGAGGCAGACATAACCAGTGTCTTATGACTTTCATACTCGAATGTTCCAAGCATTAACTTAAAACGCTCCCACAAGCTTTAAAGTTAAGCTACATTACTGCTATAATGTAAAATTCTAATTTTTACAGAGACAGCGTTGTACGAAAAATTTGTCGTACATACATGTGCCCTCAATGTACTTACGCGTGCGATAATTCATGCGTGATCGTTAACGCAGTCCGATCTACGTCTCCTATGTCCGAAACGAGGGCCCCCGTCATACTGCCGCAGACGCCTGGTCCCGATTTGATCCCTGTTTTCAAGAAAAAAGAAATTGGGCATACGGTAAACATGCAGTGAAAATATTTTGTGGAGAAAGTGCGTAGATTCTGCACGCATCTATTTTCATTATCAGTCCCTCCAAGTAATTCTAATGTTGCTTTGGCTGCGTGTGATCGATTCACTAACCGGCAGCAACTTCAACTTGCTATTCTCGATTAAGAATTGTGATATTCCTACTAAAGCTGCTAGTAACACTATAGTAACTGCTAGTAGAAAGACAGTGCGAAAGATGTGTGATGACTATATAAGAATTATGATCTCAGTCAAAACCAGAAGCTCAATGACGAGATGTATAGCGCGAACGGGGTACTTGGACAGACAGAAAAAACGCGGACGGGCGCTCTGTCTGTCCAAGTACCCCGTTCGCGCTCTACATATCGTCATGGCATATCAACTAGCCTAACCCTTCTGAAGCCGCTACCCTTCTGAAGCTCAATGCATCAAGTAGACATCTGCCAGACGACAAATGCTGGCCGACAGATGCCTGTCACAGATCATTTTTAAGACCCTTACGCCATAATAAATCCGTCTTTATTTTTTTTAAAGCAGGACTTGCGCTCAATGATATATATGACCATATTTTCCTATTCATATAGTATTCGCCTTTCTACTAATTGCACCGATATACTGATCGGATATTTAAGAAACTGCGCCAAGATATTTAAAACTTGCTAGCTCTGCCGGGGACAGCATCATCGTAGTCCGACGTGCGCGCACAGCTGGTGATATTCCGTGGGCACCTTTTAGAAAACACCCAACTAAATACAGTTGAAAGCGCTTCACGCGTGAGTCATTCCGTAGTCATAGTCGCGTTATCATCGTGGTGCGCATTGTGAGATAGCGCAAAAAAAGAAAAATAAACCAGGCGTAATGATGCAGGCGCCAGCCTGTGTGCGTGTGTCTTTTTTTGCGCTATTCCACATTATGGTCTTACCAATTAGCTCGGCAGCAAAGTGTTTTACCACACAGCTGTGCCACTGCTTTAAACTGCTGAAAAAAAAAACAACATACAGGCGCCGTGTAGAGCGAGGAACGTCGTTAACACATGTAATGTTGTCTGGCAGGAGCGTAGTATCCCACTGGGCGTCGCACCATGTACCACGGAGCAAGAATTCTTGAGGAGGCGAAACTGCGCTCGCTCGGGCGCCCTAATAAAGTCACGAAATCGGGCACAGCGCTCCCGCGCCCTCTGTCGTGAGAGTCCGCCAGCGGAGAAGGAAAAATGCGCGTGTCCCTCTCACCGCGCTCTCCGACGAAGCTCGTCGGTTCAAGGCCATTCGTCACCGATTCGCCGTTCGCGCCCGAATGGATGTGTTTTAACGCGACAGCGTTAACGAGCCCGTTTCGCAGAAATACCGGTGTCGGCGTCGGTGTCGGCGAGGCTAGCAATTGAGAAGGCGATGCGCACAGGGCCTGATTACGCTATCGCGTTCTACTCTCAAAGGCGAAGCTCAAGCGCACTCCAAGTTTTTGCGGTAAATTAACGAGAAAAATGGCGTCACATACAGGAAAATTACCAGCGTGATATATTTTGTACAACGTGAAATCTATAATTTTTGATAACGTCAACTCAATGAGTTAGGTATAATTTATTTCAACGTTTGATGGGACTTACCCTATATGCCATCAATTCAGATTTAGGTTGTTGCGGCGGCCGCATTTAGATGGAGGCGAAATGCTAAAGGCCCGTGTGCTTACATTTAGGTACACGTTACAAAACCCCAGGTGGTTGAAATTTCACATTGTCTTTTTTGTTTTAGAACAGCAGACAAGTATCTGGGACAGCGCGCGGAAAGATTGAGGGCACGGCGTCTCGAAACAACACTGGCCGTTTCGGTTTGTCAAGGAGAACTTCGCCACCAAGTTCTCCATAATAGCGCCGCCTGTCTATGTCACTGTCCGAGAAGTGCTTCTCGCAAACGTAGTCACGAGGCGTCAGCTGTCGGTCATTTCTTGGTATGACGCGAGCCCACGCTTCCAACCTCACTGGGTTTCTAGGAACTTTGAAGGTAATTACCTTCTGCTTGCAGGACGCGTACCCACTGCTGCAGTTCGACACGACACATTTCCGCCCCATCCTGAAGTAGCACTGGTCGAAATCTGCAAAGCACTCTCCTTTTTCGCGGCGTGAAAAGCGCGCGCAAACATCGAGGAGTCGGCTCCGCCGGCGCAACGCGCGGAAGCCACTGAGAGCGCTAAAGAGAAAAAAAAAAACCAGGAAATCGCCAAGGAGCCAAGGGAACTTTCCCTCCCAAGGCCACCTACGCATGCGCGCGCAGAACATGCGAGCGAGGAACGAGGGGCGTGTGCATGGGCGTGTGCATGCGGCGGCAGACGTCGTCTGCTCATGGGCCGCTACTAGCAGTTCGTTTCAAGCGCTGTACGGCCTATAATTCCGGCAATATCGATTAGTAACTGCAGCTAAAGTATCTGTCATATCTACCTATTGATGTTACAGACAGAAATCTTAGAAATTTTATAATGTATGAGGCGCTATCACGATTTTTATGCGTCGCGCCCATAGAAGAGCATGTAAAAGATGGCAACAGGCCGAAAGCGTCATCTGTCGTGCTTCGGCGTAACCGCATTCCGCCGTGACGCTATCGCGCCGCCCTCGCGCGCTGCCGCGGCCGAGAGATTCCCCTCCTCAAATACTTCTTTCTCCGTGCCATGTACATTGCGCAATCAAGGGGTGTTTAAATGCTTTAAAGGTCAATGTACTTCATCTTGTCGCTCCTAAGTACGTCAATGTAGTTAGCAACAACACTGGACACAGTTGACGCCATCAAAATCTGTGACATCGCGGAGTTAAGTGCAGGAATCTCGAGGTGTCGTCGCCACACGCATTCTCTTTTTCCGCGTTTCCTCGCTTATCAAGCGTCTTCTCGAGGTAAGTGTGGTGATTTTGAAATTTCTAAACAGTAATTTTACTAATATAAGAAAAATTGTTTTGCTCTTTAGTGTACCTTTAATGATTCTGTTGAGAAATATTGAAGCATACGTTCTAAAATGTCACATGGGGTGCGGAACTAATTTACAGAGGAAAATGAAGCCTATTATATCAACGCCGTTTCTGCAAGTAAAGTATCTTATATACATATGAGAACTCATACCTTCCACAGGCTGTTTAGGATCATTATCTTTAGTCATGCTGCGCCTGCAAATGGAGAAAGTGGCAAACGAAATAGTAAGAAAACAGTACAACTGCTGCCAGAACATACTCCGAAATTATTACAAAATAACGTGTTTCCCAACACGTTATCTGTAATAATTAAAAATTGAAGACTTGCCGCGAACTAGCGCTTTGCAGTGATCACTATTACAGTAAAAGAAGCAAAATCGACTTGTATTCGCCTAACACAACAGTTAAGAACGCGCGCGCTTCGATGCACAAGGACCGGGAATGATCTTGTGAGTTCAGCCTCAGTCACGCAAATTAAGCATTTTAAGAGCGAAGCTGTTCTTTAGTGGTATTCACACGAGGGAGAAATCCGCGGGGGGAAAAAGGCGGGCCTTAGTGACGTCAGCTAAAGGGGAGAATTCCCCTCAAAAGTTCCCCGCTCACAGGGACGAGGAGGACGGAGAGAGAGACCAGACTACTCTGGCGGCTTGTACAAGGCTGTCGAGACGTGCGCTGCTGCCTTTCGCAGAATGCGCGTAAAAAAACAATGACGCTGTGTATTTCACGTGCTTCTGTTGTCGCAAGCCTGAAGTGAAAAACGTACCATCCTTTGCGAGGTCATTGAAGGCGGCTTTTTCTTTCTGCTGTCGAAATTTTACACAGCCTTTCGGATCAGTGAACTTTGGTTCTGATCTCTGAGACTTCGGTCATGTAGTCGAGTAAGAGGAATTGAAGAGTCTTTCGATGATGGTCGGCTTTGCGTTAAAGAAGAAGTGCAGTTATCATGGTTTCTTTAATTTCGAAGCATTTCTTGGCGAACCTTTGACACTTTGAGCCTTTCTATCTCCGTACATATCTATCTAGTTGCCTACGTCTGCGTGCTCTCATGATTGCCTCCTTAACTTGGTATAGACCGAAATTGACATGGGAGGGTAAGAGGATTCAACGAATATTTCCTTTCTTACATACACGTATGGAACATGGCCGCGGTGATTAACAGTTTTATCTACCCAGGAACGGCGAGAACAGAGACTGGTAATTTAAGTGCGAGAGCTTTAAGAAAAACCGACATCGGCAGCGTTAACCCGACGAATGGAAAATATGAAAACTATGGGATCCCAGCAGAAATCGAAACCAAGCATTCATCGCGGCAATCAGGTATTCTACCACGAAGCCACGCCAGGTATATAAACTGGTGTGGATAAACATCCTATGCAGGCGCAATGGCGGTGCAATGTGGATTGTGGTTGTTGTGTTGGCTGTCTAATTTTACAAGAAAGCAATAAATACTACATATGTACTCCTACGATACAGGCATCATGATTAACGTCTGTGGGTCCAGTGTTGGCTCCGCTTTTATAGCCGCCTAATAAAGATTACATTTGTATTCCTATGATTCAGCAAGCTATATTTAAGTATTGCACTACCCCGGCGGAATACATTAACGTAAGTTACCTATGATATTCACATGATTGCGCCATAAAATGCACTTACTTTTGATAATACTGACGCACGTACTCTAACGTGAGGGCTAACGTTACGTCGCGCCATAAGTTACCCTTTAAACGCCAGTGTTGCAGACGTGCCTGGTTCGCCCACCATGCGCATACAGCTAGTACACTTACAAAACCACGTCGATCCACCGCGTGACGCTTGGCTCAAAGCCATAAAATATAGCATAGAAGTACTAGCTGACTGCTTCGCATGAAACCGATTTCCACAAGGAGCGGAATCTGGCGATTTTTTTTTTCACGAGAGCGGAAGGGATGTCGCCTGTTGATGCTTGAAACAGATCTCTAATATTAAGTATATTGAGCCGCAGCCTACTGAATGACAACTATGTAGTGTGCAAGAGCAAGCGACGCTCCACCAAACATGTATAAAGTTGGTTCGAACGTTTTTTTACTGCTTATCATAATTAATATACTACTACAAATATACGTTTTGTTTTCTTTTTTTCGTTAAAACGTTATTTCAAGAAAACCTACGTCGGCTTAAAGGGGTCTTGAAACGCTTTTCCAAGTATTAATCTAATGCCTTCAGTATCGGAGTTTACTGCCTCCCGAAACAATTGTCGCAAACATTTCTGGAATCCGTCAAGAACGAGCGGAGCTACGGGGAATTGGCACACGCTCTCAGTGCTTTCTCTCTTTTCTCGTTCCGACGAGCGCACTGGAAGCTACACAGGGAGGGATGACACGGAGTAAAGATGTTACGTCAGCGCGCGTCATGAAACGCTATCGCTCTCCCGCTGTGATTCGCGTGCGCGTGCGTGGCTACCGCGTCATGTTAGCAGACTGAGGAGTGCGGCGCCGACAAGTGGCGGCGCCCCGTGGCAAGATGTGCATCTGATCCGAACTCCGCTCTCGATTTACGTCGGCTATCGGCCAATGAGGATGCTGTGTCCTTTGTGACGCGGAGAAACAGATACGCGACGTCAAATGACAGGCGCCCCGCCCACCGACGAGATTGAGAACCAGCCTATCTTTGAAAAGAGGGCGCCGGAGAAAACAGTAACTTCGCGCTCCGCTTGTAGCCTTTACACGGCGCGCCCGACTGCAATACTTGGTTGAGCAGTTCATAGCTCAGCTTTCCGCAGGATGTGTTTGTCAACAAGCCCAAGGGATGCTTCACGGCCACTTTAACCCTTTCGTCCATGGCGTCGTCAATTGACGACACCACACCAAAGTTCCCCTAGCACCTCGGAAACAAAACCAAAACTGCTAATTCTTGGGGTTGTATTTTTTCACGATCCACACTGCGATCGACACCACCATTGTAGATTTTTTCCGGAGTTAAGAGCCGCAAAGAGGAAGCGTGACCGAAGTCATGGGTGACGCCGAGGCGCGTAAGCTGAGGCGGGTAAGCACCGTTTTTGGGACGAAGTCCTGAAGTTGTTTCGAGGACTTCTGCACTTCCAAATACGCCGTTGGTTCAGATTTTGTGTACTCTAGTGAGTAGCGAAAATAAAAAAAGCCATTTTTCCTCATTTCATGACCCCTCAGTCCGGATGACCTCATTTCAGGTCATGTCTGTAAATTCATAAATACTTACACCATTGGCTAAACTTTTTTGTTCGTGGTCTTCTGCGGCAAACTATTAGGCAAATACGCACTAAAAGTTTTCCGACAAAAATAAAGATTCCAGGGCTGAAAGGGTTAAACGGACTCAATAAAACTGCCAACGTCAAAATGCTCATAAATATCACCCCATTCGAAAAAGAAAGTTAATATCAGGGGCTGGCATATGGGCCATAGTGGAGGTAGCGCTCTTCCATCTGGTTGAAAATCACCTCTCATACAGCATTCAACTTCAGCAATCCTTGGACGCATGTTCTCAGACGATAAAAAAAAAGAAAAAGACGTTTACTTCGCTACGTTTGCCCATCGTGGCTACCGTGGCTGCGGCCAACAAACCTGCAAAGCGACTGCAAAACAATTGCTGCCGTAGGAACAACTGCGCCAAACACCTGCCCGAAAATTCGTTTTCTCCCCCACGGCGGGAGATCGTTTCTCCTGTCGAAGAATCTCCTCGGTAGAGGCGCGGGGGTCGCGCCCTCTCACTAATCCGTGACGTCACTTTCACGTGATCCGCAATCCCCCCGTGTCCCCCGCGGATTTTTCCCTCGTGTGAGTACCCCTTTTAGAGGATCCCTCACAGTCGGCCGGTGCTACAAGGTCTTGCGGTGTGGCGAGGGTAAGGCATGGTAAAAGAGGATGGGCGACACTATAAACTAGAAAGGCAACAGTGAAGCTTGGTGGAAAGGGAAATGCGGTGTCTTGCCAGGGAGTGGTGAGATCCTCATGCTCCGTGGAGAGGGTGAGCCAGTGAAAGGCGCGGCTGGAGAGGCGAGGGTGATGCTCGGCGTGAAACGCGTCGGAATGCAGCTATCTGCTATGGGAATATGCTCAGAGAGGGAGTATAAAGGTGTGTGTCACTTCATTGTGGTGTTCGCTCTTCAAGGATCGCCAAGAACCCCATGATCGCCAGGATCGCCAATGTCATACAACAAAGGAGAGACTTGCAAAACGCACAAATACATAGAAAGACTAGCAAAAGCACAGAAAGGAAATAGCCTGGCGATGGCGGGTAGCAGCTTCTCTGTTTCGAGTGCTTTATTGGAGTTGGCTGCGTTTTTTTTCTAAGGCGAGAACCTAAACTGACTCTTGAGAAGTGCAATGTGACCGGAATGTGGCCGTCAGGCAGTGGCTGCCATTGGGGACAATACATTAGGTACCGAAAGCATCGTACGACCTACTTGGCGCGGACACCAGCGAAAAGGCGCCATCAACTCACTTTTCTTGGGGGAAAACTCTCGGAATATTCTTCACTCGCCCTCATCAGAAGCATGGAAGAGGTCGTTCAGGAGCACACACTGCCTATACAGACCACACTGGGGCACTGATCTGCTAGGGTTGCGGCACGCTGGGTCCCGATGTAGCCCCCCATCCAGCCTCGCTCCCCCATTCCCATTCCCAATTCGTAAAAATAAAGTTTATTCTTTCTCGTCATGGCTCACAGGAGATTTTCTAACGTCGCAGTGGTCGGGAATTACTCGGAGCGTCAGCATCGAAAACGAAAACATACCAAAAAGAATAAAACAAAGAAACAACGAAAAAGAAAATAAGAGAATATAAAGAACATAAAAAATGAGACAGAAATGAAGAAGGGAGAAAGAAAAAAAAAAGGCTAAAACACTTCGGAGTGCGGTGGCACCACGTGAAGGCGCCGCACTCCATATTCTGCTACCACTACACGGTAGCCACGCTCGCGCGCACGGGAATCACAAAGGGAAAGAGCGATCCTGTTGCATCATGTGCTCTGAAAAGCATGACGCCCGCTTCCACGGTTTTCCCCTTAGCCATCGTACCGCGCGTAGCTTCTAGCGCGGTCATCGGAACGCAACAGGAGAGAAAACGCTTAAGAAACATAGTATGTCGGTTAAGACACTTAAGAAACACGCGCATAAGGGTCAATTACGAAGTAGATGATCGTTGAACTGCTCAGAAGTTGCCGCTGGCCCTGCGTGCAGCTTGCGACAGTACACGCGCACTAAATACACTTGTTGGTATAGATATGTTAATATACGCTTGTAACTCTGACAGCTACAGGTGTAACGTTATTGTGAAAAAAGTACATTGCCTTCAAAGAGCTGACAACGGGCTGCTCCCACAAAGATGCGTGTAGCTCGCGGCACAAATAACCAAAATTGCTCACAGCGCGCGCACATGGAATAAACATACGTGAGTTTTGCCACCTGAAGATACCTTCGTCACACAGGTATCCACGAATTCTCGGCGAGCGAAACATAGACAATGTATGAAGAACTTAAAAGGACACACGCTAATCATCCTTTTGGCACGACACACTACGAGCCGAAGTTGTTTACTGTGGTCGTGGCGAGTTCATGACGCCCCGCAAACTATTTGCAGACCTAATGCACGCTCAAACACACGCATATGGTACAAGAATGCATGTTCAAAGTTCCGCCGACGGTTTGCAAACCACTTGCTAAATATATAAGCTTGCGAAAAATGAAGGCAGGCAATGTGGTGGCGATGTAATGCAGTGGCTATGGTATGAGTCCATCGGACTCTTGGCCGAACCCTGTCAGTGGGTAGGTAGGTGCCAATCATACCAGGATCATCATCATCATCATCATCATCATCATCATCATCATATCTGCTTTCGGTGCTTGTGGTCACGAGGTGGATTCCTGTGCCGTGTGTAATTTTTATATTGATGTCACACTTGTGTATAAGTGCATTGATGTCCATCTTTTAAATACCCTTGTGATGAATAGTGCCACAAGTTGGTCGTCAAACGCCCTGACAGTGTCAACAATGCATTTTTTAACGTGATAGCGTTCAATAGCTCGTTTCGCAGGTATTCCAGTGTCGGCGTCATTGGTTGTGAACGAAAAATCAGCAGGTTCTCCATGACCGAAAAACTGAGAAAGATGCAATAAAATAAATAAGAAAAAACTTCGGTTCGAGTGAGAATCGAACCCAGGCCGTCTGCGTGTCAAGAAAATGCTCTACCAAGAACTTACACAATTGCTTGAATCTGCTTCGAAAAAACAAAAGAACAGAAGAACTATATCAATGTCCTCTAGTGGAAGGAGCCTCCTAGCAGGTAATATTGCGTGGCAGAAGCGTAGAATCGCGCCCGGCGTCAAAACACGTGAATTGCGCAACGAGTGCGTGTTTTAAAGACCCACTCATTACAAAGTGTTCAAACATATTTAGACTTCATCAGCTGCAAAAGCATCATCAAAGTGACAAGCTGCGTAGGTTCGCGTGCTGCTTTGCGGACGCGTTGTGGGCCCTTCGCTGACTTGTAAAATCAAGTATTTTTGGACTCATGGCGTACGTAGTAGGCACTTAACAACTGTGCTTGCAGTCGGCGTTCTAGAATGGTTAGAAACGGCCAATGTTACGAGCACTGTCGTTCATTTCCTTACGGCACGTTTGAGGTATGCTGCGAGAGCCGAATCCAGGCTATCAATTGAGAAGATAATGCGCACGGGGCCCGATTACGCTATCGCGTTCTACGCTTGAAATCGAAGCTCAAGCGTCCTCCATGTTTTTATTCCGCAACCGCTTCAGGGCCGCCTGCAAACAGGACGTCATGCGTTAGCGTGGGTCGTACCTAGCCCAAAAAAATTGACCTACAATCACAGCCAAGCATCTTCACGCGCTATTCTGAAGGCTACCTAGAGTTGGGCCGCTTCCATTGGGAGATGCCTGCGGGTCCGCGTAATGAACTGACTAGCACTGGCCGTTTTTAAATGCGAATGCATTTCTTAGTCGGGCTATCAGGCGTCCGGCGTCGTCCGCGGTGCCCTCTCCCATAGCAACAGCTGCGGGCGCGCGCGCTTATCCTCGCCCCTAGCAACCGGAACATGTGGTGCGAGAGAGTGTAGGAGAGGGTAGTGCAGTGCTTCGCCGCTCCTTCTCTCGCCGTTCGCTCTCTCTCCTCTCTGCGCCCCACTCTCTCGTCCACTCGCGCCTCACTCTCGACCGTTCGCTGGCTGGGCGCCTCTCAAGGCGATGGAAGAAGTCGGTGAAGGCGAATGTCTGACGGCAACGGTACCCTCTCTCGGCCCAAGAAATGCATTCGCATTTCCTCACGATTCTCTTCGGGGAGGTGGGGGCATTTTTTTTGGCCGTGTGATGAGGTTTATTGGTGTAATGAAGTCGCGACGAAAAGGGACCGTACGCTGACACAGTGCAAGGCTGGCAAAAGGCGGCACAGGCTCTCGCGCAATCAGAACGCGGGTCGTTTTTCGTCCTCCTTCACAGGCGCATACTCGGTCGTGCATCTGCTCCACTACAATACCCCCGGGGTGAAGCGTAGCCATCCTGGCGACTCAGGGAGCACGTAGAATGAGGGGGTCGTAGTAGGGCTTGAGACGGTCAACGTGTACGGTCTCGCGTCCTCGACAGCGCAAATCTGGCGATTGTGTGAGGGGCTCGACGAGGTAGTTCACCGGCGAGGTGGCACGAATGATACGGTAGGGACCATGGTACCGCGCCAGAAGTTTAGAGGAAAGGCCAGGGACGTGGGGGGGTACCCAAAGCCAAACAAGGGAGCCAGGAGAAAACGTAGGCGCTGGGTGATGAACGTCGTCATGTCGCGTCTTTTGTCGACCTTGTGCTTCACCTGTCAGGGAACGAGCCAACTGACGGCAGTCTTCGGCGTATCTGGCGACTTCAGAAACTGGAGTGCACTCAGAGGCATCAGGTCGGTACGGGAGTATGGTGTCCAGTGGGTGGGAAGGTTCGCGGCCGTACAACAGAAAGAACGGGGAAAAGCCGGTAGTCGCTTGCGTCGCGGTGTTGTAAGCGAACGTAACAAAAGGTAGTACAGTGTCCCAGTTGGTGTGGTCTGAGGATGTATACATCCTCAACATGTCGCCGAGTGTGCGGTTGAACCGTTCGGTGAGACCATTTGTCTGTGGATGGTAGGCGGTGGATTTCCGGTGAACGATGTTGCATTCAGCGAGGAGGGCTTGGATGACCTCCGACAGGAACACGCGACCCCTATCACTGAGTAGTTCCCGCGGAGCACCGTGGCGTAGAATGAAGCTGCGAAGAATGAAGAGTGCAACTTCGCGGGCGGTCGCTGCCGGGAGAGCTGCAGTCTCAGCGTAGCGCGTCAGATGATCGACGCCGACAATAATCCACCGGTTTCCAGAGCCACTATACGGGAGGGGGCCGTAGAGGTCGATACCCACGCGGTCAAATGGGCGAGCCGGGCACGGGAGCGGCTGCAACGTGCCAGTAAGGTGTCGCGGAGGTGTCTTGCTTTGTTGGCATGTAGGGCAAGATTGAACGTATTTCTGCACAAAGCGATACATTCCTCGCCAGTAATATCGCTGACGCAGCCTTTCGTAGGTTTTCAGGGCGCCGTTGTGAGCACTTTGGGGATCCGCGTGGAAATTCAAGCAGATGTCAGAGCGCATATGGCTAGGGACAGCAAGGAGCCACTTCCGACCATCTGGCATGTAGTTGCGGCGGTACAGAATGTTGTCTCGCACGGAAAAGTGGACTGCTTGACGGCGTAGCGCTCTCGTCGAAGGGACAGCAGACGGATCGGTAAGGTAGTCGAGCAACAAGGCAAGGTGTGGGTCTTTACGCTGCTCCGAAAGCATGTCATTGGTGCTGAGTGGTGACAAGGTGGTAACGTGGGGCGACAGAGAAGCCACATCTGGGGTTATTGGCGAGCGGGAGAGTGCATCAGCATCCGCATGCTTGCGGCCGGAACGATAGACGACACGAATATCGTATTCCTGCAACCGAAGTGCCCAACGGCCCAGGCGTCCCGACGGGTCTTTCAAGGTGGAAAGCCAACATAGGGCGTGGTGGTCTGTAACCACGTCGAAAGGACGGCCGTAAAGATACGGGCGAAACTTCGTCAATGCCCAGATGATCGCCAAGCACTCCTTCTCTGTCACGGAATAGTTTAATTCAGCCTTCTTTAGAGCGCGACTTGCATAAGCGACAACGTATTCACCTTGGGTGCCTTTGCGTTGTGCCAAAACAGCGCCAAGACCGACGCCACTTGCATCGGTGTGAATTTCTGTGGGAGCGGTGGGGTCGTAGTGACGAAGGATAGGTGGTGAGGTCAACAGGCGGCGCAACTGGCGAAATGCGTCATCACATGCAGGTGACCATGCAGATATACCTTTGGTGGTGGCAAGCAGACTCGTCAAAGGTGCGATGATGGACGCGAAGTTACGCACGAAGCGGCGAAAATAGGAGCAGAGGCCGACAAAACTTCTTAGGGCTTTCATCGTGGTGGGCTTTGGGAATTCGGCGACAGCTCGAAGCTTATCGGGATCCGGAAGAACGCCGTCTTTGGAGATGACATGTCCCAAGATGGTTAGCTTCCGTGCTGCGAAGTGGCACTTCTTGGTGTTAAGTTGTAGGCCCGCAGAAGTTAGGCACGTGAGAATTTCGTGCAGACGAGCAAGGTGTGTCGGGAAATCTGCGGAGAAGACTACTATGTCGTCCAGGTAACACAAGCAAGTCTTCCACTTGTGGCCGCGAAGGATGGTATCGATCATGCGCTCAAATGTTGCAGGCGCGTTGCAGAGCCCAAATGGCATGACGTTGAACTCATATAGGCCATCGGGCGTTACAAAGGCTGTTTTAGGGCGATCACACTCAGCCATTGGCTGAGTGTGATCGCCCGCAACGGTACCCTCTCTCGGCCCAAGAAATGCATTCGCATTTCCTCACGATTCTCTTCGGGGAGGTGGGGGCATTTTTTTTGGCCGGATTTTTTTACTGCGGGTGTTTATCTTTTAGTGCAGGCCAGGATTTGATTCATAGTGTACGGCGTCCCCCATAATCATATCGTGGTTTCAGGACATAAACAGCAGCAGTTATTATTGTCCGTATGGGTCAGCGGTAATATCACATGTGCCGGAAATAAGCTGCGTTGTATCAATATACCAGGACCAACTTCTGGTTAATCTAAAAGTTCCTACCGTAATATCCAATAGGGTTGGCGCTGCTGCCTTCGAGCTACGTATGGGAGGATAAAATTTTTTCCTACAGCCGTCCTTAGCTGTCGCCTATAATGCTGGCTTAGTAGGCTGCTGTAAAATGAGTTCGTTTTGTATTGCGAGTTATTTAAGTTAAACTGCTCGCTAACTCAGCCAAGTAAGAGAACATCGTGGGATGTGCTTTCATACTTTTCTCATAATTTGAAGACAACTGTGCAGGGATTACAATGCTTGGTATGCAAGACGTATTGAAACGATCTCTTACCCTGTTAGGAGCAGCACAAAATCTGTGTTCCACAGCTGTGTACGCATATTGATGTGTTTTATGTAACTCCGAAGTGTTGCTTCACTTTTTACTTTCCCGTCTGGCCATAATTCCAAGTAGATCTCTTCTTCTCCCTATGATATTTATTTCATTATTTTATGAAATCTTCTGTACTAATTCTACTCACCGCTGTAGTTTGGGCAAGTTTCGTTAAGTTAACAGAGCCAGGAGGCACAAGTTGTTTGAGCATTTCATTCACCTGTGAAAACACGTCAGTGAAACGTCAGAATGCGCTCGCTTACAAAACGCAGATTATGGCGACTAAAATGGAATCCTTTCTCAAATTCAATGGACCGCGTGTTTTACTTTACAATTCCCCGTCTCACGTTACACCATATTATTTTTTTACTTTGACCGGTCCCACGCGTGAACAACATTTTCCACAAGAATCTAATGGAATATTTGTATAAAAAAGTGAGTTTCACTAACTAACCCTTACATTAATGACACTACGACACTTATCGCAGTAGTGAAAATTATCGCAGTAGTGAAAATGTACCCGGTGCTTTCCGAAGTACTAGTAATTGGGAAGAATATCTAAGGGTCCCATCAGGTTCGACATATGGGTTCCTTAGGTTTTCGACACAGTGCAATTCTGTTCTACTCAACATTGAGTGCAAATCTATTCAAAAACAATTTGGTTAGCAAGTACGTGAAACAACAGTGCATTTCTTCTTCATCTTGACAGTGGTTAATCAAAAAAGCAATATAATTTTTGAAGCTTGTTGAAGTGAAGATTCCTTGTTGAAATAGGAGCATCATTAGTGTTGCGATAAGCACGCTTTATTGTTTAGGGAACAAATTCGGTTATAATGCTTTCACTCACAATTGTTTCAGATCCAACGCATCTTATAGCATGACTTCATTACGGAATCGCAGGAAGACACGACAGAGAAGGGGAAATATAACATGACAACGTTCGTCCTATTTACGTTTCATCTTGTGTACCGTCGTTTGCGCCGTTCCCACTACGCACATGCAGAACTCGGCCATATTTCTACTTTTATATATTTTATTTATAGCTCAAATAATGTCTGTCGGTCCACGTAATCCCGGATGATGAATAAACTTACGCTACATGTAGCGACAACAAAAACAACCCGCATAGTGCGGTCTGGGTTGTACTCTATAATAAATTACGTTTCACTCTAAAAGGTATGCCTCCTGCATACCTTTCCGTTTATTTCATGATGGAGACTAATATTTGGTAAGTCATTCAAGCCAGCGGATGAAAGTGTATTGCCGTTCCAAATTTCGCTCGCTTTCATTCACAGGTCGCCCGAACAATACATTCCCAAGAATAAAAACAGTGTTAGAATACTAGTTTAGCTGAAAGCTTTCGCGTACAAAAAACGGGGATAAACGTCGGCGGAAAATGCGCAAGTATATCCAATAAAGAAGTCGGAGGGTCGCCACAATGTGAAACTATTATTCATAGTCGATTTTTTTGGAGTTCTCACAGGTATGCTACTAAGAAATGCGAATGCGTTACACTTTGCCTTTCTATAATACATCAGGCGTGTCACGAATCTGGCAATGGTCATCGTTTGTGTTTTGTGAGAAGTCATCGGCGTAAACGCTCATCGCGACCACGTTCAGCGTAGTGCATCTGATCTCGATTATATTTTACTGTGGCAGATCTTTCTTATTCTTCTGGCGCACAACAACTTAGGACACGCACTGGTAGTGGAGAGTGTGCTTAAGTGAGAAAGTAGTAGTTCGGAGATGGCGTAGAAGTATGAATAAACCATTGTGTGTTTTCCTTCACCGTGCTTCAGAATGCTACATTACAAAAAATTGCAATAGCTATTTTCGTGGTGATGTCGTCCGCCAATTTCACTGCCCCCGTCGCCTTCCCTGGCGTCTATGGCAGGTATAGAGGAGAATTTAAAAAAATTGAAGCCACTTCCACGCCTGTCAAATCTCAGTGAACAGCGCAGTTGGGAAGCAAGCGGCGCCACCTGGCGAATGCAGATTGACTTATTTCTGCATTTTTATTCATCCTCGTCTTCTTTGTTCTTTGTTTCATCTTACTTTATTTTTTATATATTTCAACATATTTTTCTTCTCTTGATTTCTTTATTTTTTTCAACAGCTTTTTCTTCATACTCTTGTTTCAACTTTCTGTGTTTATCTGTTTCTATAGTGCCCTAACTCCACTCTTCACTCCTCCTAACCATCACATCACTCCTCCTCACTCACTTCCCTTTCCCATCCCCTTGCTACATTATACAATGCATGGCTACGCCATGCTAGGAGTGGCTTGGCACATACTCGATTTATTTGGCGGATACACACCCAGTCCGGTGGTGGGGCTGGTGGTCAAACTTTATTTCCAAAAAAGGGGTCCTGAAGGACAGCCGGCTAAAAGGTAGCTGTAGAGGGCACCTCGCACGTCGGGGCAGAGAGCCCTAGGCTCTCCGCCACCTCACGGGCAATCTGTACGGGTGGACGACCCGAAATACGGCAGGCTTAAACAGGTCCGGTCTTAATGACATGCTTGATCCGTCCGTAATTAGAATCGCCATAACACGAAGGTGAACCGTGTCTTCACAATAGTAGTTGATTGTTCATTGTACATTGATGTATGAGAGCTCGCACAATGCCTATTGGTGTTTTGCCGCTGTAGCGCCGTTTCACGGGGATGCACTCATATTGATGCCTCGTGGCACATCTCCATCGCGACGACTGACGTCCGTGGTCAAAATTTCACCCTTGTGGTAGCTAAAGTAGTTAGCTTACTCCTGAATACATCATACGGCTAATCCCGCGCAAGGATGACATCAACAAGCACATAGTAAACACTGGTACTTGATATGCACTGATTTAAAGCGTCGTGATCTGACGAGAGAGCCGCCGAGGGTTGAGCTTCCCTTTAACAAGGTAAGCTATGCCTATGCTGAAGCCCATTCGCCCCGAGATTAGAGTGTCTCCATGCCCTCTGAAGCACCCTGCCTGGGATCTTTGAGTGGCGCCCTCTCGCGTGTGACGTCATACCGCGGACTCGATTGCCGCTCTTCGCGCGCGCGCTCGCTACATGAAGGCTGCTGGACGCTGCCGGCCAGTCTGTCCTGCTCAACTCATTGAAAGATTAGTGGCAAGATTATAAAACAATTTGTACTGAATGTTCAAGCAAAATGCCCGGCTAAATCGAGCGGAGTTGCCGTCAGGAGCACGTTCATTTTCGATTGGTCCTGGTGTCGTCTGCTAGCATCAATATCTACATCTGCATGTATGGCTACGATTTCTTTTCCTGACTGTTGTATGGCCGTTGCACACTCAAAATGACTTTCGGGCCCCTTCTCGATCACAGAGTTCGGCGTTTGGGTTTCAGCTTGCGTGTCTGCGTGATATGTATACGGCGTGCTGCGCGTGTTCGATTGCCAAGCGTGCCGCTTTGGTTCAATTTTGTTGTTCGGAGTTTTAAGAGCATGACAAATGACGTCTGGTGACATACAAATAAATTAAGTGATCTCTGCAGGGAACAACATTTGATTACATTTGCTTTCAGCAGATGCTGTGTAAGCGCCTCATAAGTTCTGAAAATTTAAGCAAGAAATAAAATGGTTGAGAGCACGAAGAAAAAGGGGATACATGACGGCGATGTGAAATATTGACAGGTTGTACGGAGTTGTTTTATGCAACAGGAATTAATCCCTATGTTAATGAATCAACGTTTCCTCACTCGTTGCCGTTCCCTATAATTAGGGTACATTGTTAACGTTTTAAGCGGTAGCGGTTGAAGTTCGTGGCGCGTCAACACTTTTGTGAAATAGAATAAACTACATTTTGTGTTATTGTCTTTCAACGGCGGCGGAGCTACGATTCACCGGTAGCTACGATTTCTATCGTGATTACGAGCGGCACTCGCTAACACTCCGAGGATTACATGCACAGAAATACCCAAAAACTTGGAGGACGCTTGAGCTTCGCCTTAAAGAGTGTAACACCACAGCGTAATCGGGCCCCGTGCGCATCGCCTTTCTCAATTGCTAGCCTCGCTTCAGTTCTCCGTGCATGCCTTAACCGTGTCGTAAGAAGACGAACAACTGTGCGCGAAACATTGGCCGTTTCAAAGTATCCTACAATGGCTACTGCAAGTACAGTTGTTAAGTGGCACATTTATTCATTTTGTGAATCAGCTAAGGGACGACTGCTCGTCCGTAAGGCAATACGAGAACTTACGCAGCGGTTCACTTTGTTGCAAAACAGCCATTTGGGCTAGTTGCTAACGATTTATCTTAAAGGCAAAAAAAGGGGGCGCAATACGAAACAGGGACATCAAGAAGACAACGACGACACAGGCGCACACTCGCAACTGGAAGTTTATTGAAGAGGGAACACATATATAGCTTACACATTGAGCCCGTGTTACGGGTTCTCTCGCCTATAAAAAAAAATGACTTTTCACACCTCATTTGCGAGGGCGCTATGCGTCCCAACGAAAAGCGCCCCTGTTTTTGCCTTTAAGTTCGCTCTGTTTATGCTTTCTCTGCTGATGATGATTAAATATAGCTAAACGCTTTGTATTGGGTGACCCTTTAAAACACCCACGAGTTGCGCAATTCACATGTTTTGACACCTAGCGCGATTCTGGGCTTCTGCCACGCAGTATTACATGCGTTATGGAGACTCCTTCCACTACTTGACATTGATATAGTGTTTTTTTTTCGGAAGCAGATAAAATAAATAGCGTTGCTCTGGTGTAGAACACATGCTTGCCACGCAGACAGCCTGAGGTCGATTCTCACGCGAGGCTAAGTTTTTTGTTATTTATTTTATTTGCATCTTTCTCGATTTCTCGGTCACGGACAAGATGGTGATTTCTCGCTCACAACCAGCGGCGCCGTCACCGACGCCGACCCTGACATCGACAAGGAGATTTCTGCGAAACCAGCTCTTTAACGCTATCGCGTTAATAACGTGAACGGGGATTGCACGGCGGCGCGCGTCAGTCGGCGGAGCGGCGGGCGTCTTATTCGAAAGTTGTAGGTTCGGTTCCTACCAGCGGCAAAGTAGCTTTTTCGTCTAATTTATTTCCTTCACATTTATGTAATTACTACGCTACAGTTGAAAGACTAAACATAACGTACCTTATACCCTCCCTGTTTTCATTGCCGGTTTCATTATTCTGTGTCTAAGTAGGAAACGAATCCTTGATTCATTCCCGTTCTTTCAATTTTTTTCTGACGCGCCGCCACTTTCCAACGATGCCGTGGATTTATAAATGACAGCCGGATATAACCCTCCCCCCCCCCTGCCTGATTCTGCACTTGCATTTGATATGCCTAACTAATTGGATCAACGATCTCAGCTTGTACTCGGGCATTATGTTAGAATTCATACAGAAAATACACGGAAAGAAGCAGGGAACGAAGAATGCAAACATGCCAACATATTACTCGCGTTCCTTATTTTTGTTGCGCGTCTTTTTCACACCAGTTATGAGGTACAACTATTGATTGCGATTCTTCTGTTATTACAAATTGCGCGATCTTTGCGCGTCCTTTATGTTAATCAGTTATGCAAGATTCTTACGTATGTATTGGTGATATGCACATTTTTTTCTCAATGTCAGCGAAAATATCTTCCTCTTGACCAACAACACATAGATTTGAAATTGGTGAACATTTACTATTCGTTGCAGAAAAATAGTTACTAGGTAACCGCATAGCCTAAAAATGGTAGATAAAGGAAATAGCTTTTGTGTACTTGCCTTGCATATGAGCTCTTTTACATGTTGACCAGCCTCTATGCCTTCTTTCTTCAAGCGTGCGGCAAGCACGGTATCAATTATCACGTTTAGATCTATTGTAAAGTGAGACGCCCAATGGCGCAGAGAAGCTTTCGCCGTGGAAGAAAACAACACAAGAAGCAAAGTAAGTAACCAGCACGGGCATCAAAAGGTTTAATTTTGGGGGGACAACATCTCCAACAAGGCAGTGGGAGATCTGGCTTGCTAGCAAGGATCGGGAGAGCCAGATCGCTCTGCTCGGCCAATCCCAGCGAGCCGCAAAAGCCAGTCAAGCCCTGGACTGAGCACCCCATCTACTTTCCCAGAAACATTTTAGTCAACAAAAAAAGTTTTTCATCATACCTCTTCTTCAGAAAAAAGCGATATCTATGCTCCTAATTAAAAGCAAATGCCTCCTTAAAACTTTTGCATTGCATAGTAGACCATTACCCGATGAGTTTGTGTTAGCTCCTTAGCACAAATGTGGTTATTGAAGCAGTCGTAGACTTCTTACAAGCCACTGGCCTCGATGCACGTCTTTAGATTTGCCCCAGCGTAACGGAACCATATTCTCATCTCCCTACCTTACCATCGTCATTCATCACTCTTTCGCTCCCCTGTCCCCCCTACCCAGTGTAAAGTAGCAAGCCAGAGCAAACTGTAGCTCAGGCCGACCTCTCTGCCTTTCTGTAAATAAATTCTCTCTCTCTTGACGTGCATCGCATTGCTAGCCGTACATTGCGTACATAGCTGAGTGGTAGAGCATCGGACACGTTTTTTGAAGGTCGCAGGTTCGGTCCCTGCCGGCGGCAAGTTATCCTTTCGTCCACTTTACATTACATTTATATCCTACTTGCTACAAATAACACCGCCGCACTTTCCTTGGCATTATTGTCTGTTAGTTCTCAACAATATTGTGTTTAACAAAGAAAAGAAAA
This sequence comes from Rhipicephalus sanguineus, assembly GCF_013339695.2. Taxonomy (NCBI): domain Eukaryota; kingdom Metazoa; phylum Arthropoda; class Arachnida; order Ixodida; family Ixodidae; genus Rhipicephalus; species Rhipicephalus sanguineus. The sequence continues at coordinate 57,221,805 of NC_051183.1, forward strand.
ACGAGCCCTTAAAAGTCACCTTCTGCCCAATATACATAAAATGCAAGATTGACATTTCGCAAATGAGTTGTGATCAGTTATCAGGATAAAAACCAGTCACGCAGACGTTATTTTATTTAATGGGGCTGTGTCTTTATACCGGTTGAGTATGATTCGATTATTGTGAGTTAAAGGTTACAGGCTGTGGTTGTTTCGGGATTAAGGTACAGGATTATTCATTGTTCACTTCATTATTGCAAACATTATTTCCGCTCTAACGTGGAATACCTCAGTCAGTCTGCATATTACTGGCTTCGTCTCGGTTGATAAGTGGTGTATTAAGTTTTCATAAGTAAAATAAACAAATTATTGAGAAAAGATGGCTGCTTACAAAAGCTTCTATTCAACACTTACATGGCACATACTTGCTTACTGGCGCTTTTTCAGAGCCTTGACAAAATGCTGAAAAAAGTAGAAAAACGAGTGGCAGTATTGTACTTTCTTCAGTGGTCATATTGTGTCCCAAAAATTTTTTTTTACACCATACTGCGCACCAAGCACATCATCTCTGTACCAACAGCCGCTAAATTGGTTAAGTGTTTATTTTAGCCACAAGAAACACGTTATACTGCTCGTATTGAAGGCTGCGCAAATATGTAGGCCAGGGATAAAACACTACATGCGTCATGAGCAAATTGAAGACTCGTCCACTTTTCCATACTGTTCATTATTAATCAATATATTGCACTTGCCAGAAACGACTGCTGCTGTCAAAGAATCTAGGACCTCCAATAGTTCGGACGTGAACAAAGACAAGAGAACCAAACATTTAAAGCAGATGCTGATTTTAAATGACATAAAAAAGCAGAGTTTTAGCAATCGTTTACGAAGGCTGTTAGGCTGAGTAAGACCTCACGACTCTCTTGTCTTGCATTGTCAGTAAAAAGCTAGTGCAAAATTTTCACAAGGAGGAGACTATGTTCCTTATGCTTTTGTTCTTAGTGGTCACATGCGTTTCTTCTAAAGGCTTCTAGGGAAATACGCTGGCAAGGCTATAGTCGATATTATTGATCGACATATTTCGTTATCTATTTCGAAAGTTCGTGATATAGGAGATGACACGCAGTCATGGTTAATGAAATGATGCGAAAATCGGTCTCAAATAAATGTGCAGACCCTTTAATCTTCACGGTACACCTCTGCTAGTTCGTGTAATACAAGGTGTGCCAGATGCGACCTGAAAAGCAGATACTCGAAATAACTGGCCCTGATGTCACTCCTATAAAAATTCGACTTACCAGCATAGCACATTTGCGCCTAAAATGCAGCATTTTAAATCATGAAGCACAGGGAATGCACCAAATTGCGTTATTGAAACTAACTACCTCACGCAACGACCACTTAGGATAAACTTTGCATTTAGACATACGTAAAACCAGCCCACATAATTGAACATTGCCACATATGCGCTCGTATGAATAGATTAAAAAATTCTCAAGTCAAGTGATATGACAATACTTTTCTCGACATCTAGATAACGTTTTCTGGATCTGTATCTGTAGGCAATATTTGTATTAAAGTGCGGAGCACTTCCAGGGCCGCGGCTGTCGTTTCATGGCTTCTCATGATGTCGTTTGCCGTCACAGTCAAGTACAAAAATGCGCTACACGTCTAGTTAATACCAAAATAGTTCAAAAGAGGGCGCAACAGTTCAAGTCAATACCAAAATAGGTCAAAAGAGAGCGCCACTGCATCAGGAATCAAGGGTTGATTTTACACCAAGGACACAGAGCAGGCTGCACTTTTAGAAAGCCAGTTTTGCCGTAGGGCTAACATGCCTGGCCGAGCTAGCGAAGTCATAGGGAAACGGCAGAGCCAGGAGTTTGACGTATATCTATGGAAGAGAGAAGCGGAGGTGAAACGCCAGCGAATGCGAGGTAACTCTGAGGTTCAGAAGACTCAGACCCCAGCCGAGCGCTAATAAAGACAAGTTAACACGCAGCTGTGACTCAGACAAACAATAGCCAAGCGTCAACAGAGGCAGGTGACTACTTCGCTCTGCTCCGCAGTTTTTACAGCTTTCACGGTGTGGAAGTGGCTGGATATTTGTTTTTGTGCAATGCTTCTGTCATAGTGTACAGTGGGCCGTGCTTGGACAGCATAGCCATCGGGGCACGGCATCCTGGTTGTTGTTCATTACCGGGCGGCTCCAATTGCTGCCAGTTTGTCCGCGTCCTTCCACGCCCCGCCCCCCCCCCCCCCCCCACAAAACAAAAAAAAAACAGATAAAAGTAGTGTTTATACTCTACTCTCATTCACACCGTCTACAATCTAATCCGAAATGTACAAAATACTTCCAGACAACTCACGCTTCTTGACGTTGTTATTGTGATGTCATCAGAAGCAAGGCGGTATTTAGTGTAAGCAGATAGAAGAATATCATTTGCTCGATTATTATTTGTCTTCTTCAGCAGACTCGCCATCGCTTACGTGCTCTCCTGTAAACTTGCTACACGAACGAATATATGCGCATTGACGGTAAGCCAGCAGAAGTGCCCATTGTCATGGCCACACCAAGGGCGGCTGGGCTGTACCTGCTGAGTTAGATGCAATAAAAAAAGACCAAGAACCCAGGACAAGGAGGAAGTTGAAGGCAAGCTCACTGACACACTGTCGCTGGACTTACAACTGATTTATTGAAGCCTAATTGAAGGCGATTGCCCAGTGTACAAGAATAGCATTTCAGAAGCGTAAAATCTGGGCGGGATGGTTCATGTTTAGATACAAGAAAAAGCAAGCGAAAACCCAGGACAAGGGCGTAGTAGAACGCACACTCACTAACAAACCGTGCTGCGTGAGTATGCCTTCCACTTAGTCCTTGTCTTGGGCTTTCTTCTCTTTGCTTTTTCTAAATGCGAAGCATTTCTTAGCGAACTTCTGCAAATTTGAGCGTATCTATCTATCTATCTATCTATCTATCTATCTATCTATCTATCTATCTATCTATCTATCTATCTATCTATCTATCTATCTATCTATCTATCTATCTAGCCGCCTACGACTTTGTGGTCTCCTGGCCGTTTCGTTAATGGTATGTGTACCAATCTTGGTATGGCATCACATGACTGTATGACGAACATGAATGACAGGTCATAACATGATAATCATGACATTCATGTCATGAGTGGCATGATTTACATGCCACGGTGTTGGTGCTCTTGCGGCCGTTTCGTTAATTTGATATATATAAAAATTGGTATGACGTGACAAGAGTGCATGGCAAACATAAGTGACAGGCCCTATCATGAAAATCATGGCACGCATGTCATGTACAGTGTGATTTACATGACATAGTATCCGGGCGCTCACGGCTGTTCAATTAGACTGATATATACTAAAAAAATTGATGGCGAACATAAATGACATGTGGTAACATGAAATTCATGACGTATGTCATTTGCTCCATGACATGCATGCCCCGCTCATGGTGCGCTCGCAACAGTATCGCTATCTTGACATGTACCAAAATTAGTATTCCATGACGTGACTCTATCAAGAACATAAATTACAGGTGGTAACATGAAAACCATGACATCATTGTCATGCGCAGCATGATTTACGGGCCATGCTCATGGTCCACTCGCGGCCATTTAGGTAGCTTGATCTACACAAAAATTGGTATTGCGTGACGTGCCTGTATGACGAACATAAATGACAGGTGGTAACATGACAGTCATGAGATGAATGTCATGTAGAGCGCGATTTACAAGCCACACTCATGGTGCGCTAGCGACCGGTACGCAAGCTTGGTATACCCCCAAATTGGTATTGCGTGACGTGCCTGTATGACGAACATAAATGGCAGGTGGTAACATGACAATCATGAGATGAATGTCATGTAGAGCGTGATTTACAAGCCACACTCATGGTGCGCTAGCGGCCGGTACGCTAGCTTGGTATACCCCCAAATTGGTATTTCGTGATTTAACTGTATGGTGAATATAAATGACAGGTGGTAACATGACAATCATGGTATGAATGTCATGTAGAGCAGGATTTAAAAGCCACGCTCATGATGCGCTAGCGGCCGGTTCGCTGGCTTGATATGCACCGAAACTGGTATTGCGTGGCGTGACTGTACGACGAACATAAATAACAGGTGGTAACATCACAATCAGGACATGCATGTCGTGTAGGGCATGATTTACATGCCACGGTCATGGTGAGCTTGCGGCTGTTTCGCTATCTTGACATGTACCAAATTTCGTATTCCATGACGTGACTGCATGAAGAACATAAATCACAGGTGGTAACATGAAAACCATGACATGCATGTCATGTACAGCATAATTTACACGCCATGCTCATGGTCCGCTCGCGGCCGTTTCGCAGGTATGATATACACCAAAATTGGTATTGCGTGACGTGACTGTACGACGAACATAAATGACGGGCGGTAACATGACAAAATATGAATGTCATGTAGAGCATGATTTACATGCCACGCTCATGGTACGCTAGCAGCCGGTTCGGTAGCTTGGTATACCCCAAAACTGGTATTTCGTGACGTGACTATATCACGAACATAAACGGCAGGAAATAACATGAAAACCATGATATGCATGTCCTGTGCAGCATAATTTACATGCTATGCTGATGGTCCGCTTGCGGCCGTTTCGCGAGATTGATATACGCCAAAAGTGGTATTTCGTGACGTGACTGTATGACGAACATAACTGACAGTTGGTAACGTGAAAATTATGACATGCATGTCGTGGAAGGCTTGATCTACATGCCACGCTCATGGTCTGCTCGCGGTTGTTTCGCTAGCTTTACATACACCAATATTGGTATGGCGCGACGCGACTGTATGATGAAGACTAATGGCAAGTGGTTACATGACAATCATGACATGCACTTTATGTACAGCATGATTTACATGCCACGCTCATGGTGCGCTCGCGGCCGTTTCCCTGGCTTGATATACACCAAAACTGGTATTGCGTGACGTAAGTGTACGACGAACATAAATGACAGGTCATGCATTGTACCAGAATATATGTTTCATTACATAAAAGACTGTACATGCATGCATGCGTCACAAACATGGGACATGTAGTGAACTAGATGGCATGACGTGAATGACTCCATTTTCCTCAGAGAGAAACAAGGCGATGTATGCAGCTCTCTGCTGGCTGCTTCGCATTACATCGATTCCCATGGTGCGTGGGATCTGCCGGATTTTTTTATCTATTCAAACGACAGAATAATAATAATAATAATAATAATAATAATAATAATAATAATAATAATAATAATAATATGAACATACCAGCCAGCCCAGCGTTTTACGCTTCTCACCCGTTGAATTTGAGCAATTCTTTTGACTGTTAAAGGCGTGAGGAACATTCCTCCAGCTTGATGACAATACAAATCCCGCGGAAACCAGACACTGATATGAAGATATGAGCAAAATCTTGAAGTCGCGCGTGGCAAGGAAAGTTCAGAAGGGCAGCAAGTTGCCATTTTCGCAGGCGTCCCTCGCTTCTAACAGAGGCTTGTACTCGACCTCTTTCGAGCTGCCAGCGCCCACTGTTTGACGTTAAAAAAATCACAGCACATCCACGAAGTGAATGATGATGAGTGGGCGAAGCTGCGGAGGTTCATCGGTAAACCGTGAATCTTCCGTTAATTCTGCCCAGTACATCATCACCGACGTGAGATCGGGCGCGTTCATACTAAAGGTTCGATGAGTTATGACGACTTGCAGCTCACTTTAATTTTACATGTACGCTGTGAATTTTCATTGTTTAGAAAACCATTGCTTTAGAAAACATCTGCCGTCTTTCGTTAAGCAGCAGGCGTCTTTTCGTTTTGCTTTAGAGACATCTGGCGTTCTTTCGTTTGGCTTTTAGAAAACATCTGGCGTCTTTCTTTGGTTTATTTCATCAATCAACGGCGTTTTGAACAAAATTTTTATTGTTTAATCACGCACAGGAGAAATCTCACCAGGCACTACTTTGGAGGTAAACAATGGTTGCTAATGGGAATGAGAGACAGAAGAAGTCGGCTTTTAGCTAACACTTACACTTCTACTTCTACTAACGTTTCCTACTGGAACATGCCAATGGCTGCTAATGGGGAATGAGAGACAGAAGAATTCGGCTTTTAGTTAACGCGCACGCTGCGAATTTTTTATTGTTCAACAACGCACAGGAAAAATCTCCCACCGGCACCACCTTGGAGGTCAAGATCTGGTACTAACGTTACGACTGGTTACGCACTACGACTACGATAACTACGAGGAACGAACGGGTGCCGCCTTAAGGAGCTTCGCCCCTAAAAGCAGATAGCATGGTGTTGGCCAATTGCCGACAAAAATCAAGAGCAGCGTTTGGATCAGATGCGCTTCTTGCAAAAGGGTTGGCGCCTCGTGATGGCGCCGCGATCCATCGTCTGCTAACATTACAGAATAGCAACACTCGCGTGTATAGGAATCACAACGCTTAAGCGCGATCGAGTTTCATAACGCGCGTTGATCTAGCTTCTTTTCCCCGTGTCATACCTCCCTGTGTAGCTCAGCGCGCTTATCGGGAGGAACTAAAAGAGAAAGCGCTTAAAGCTGCAACAGTCCCCTGCTACTTAGCTCGTTGTTGACGGATTTGAGAAATTTTCGCAGCAACAGCTTTGTAATGCAATATGTCGTGTTAAACTGTGAAGTAGTCGCACAGCAACTGCTCAGTTGTTTGCTAGAGTCAAGCTCAGTTTGTTTGATGGAAGTGCGACGTCAAGTCGCCGATTCTTTTTCTGTATTTCCCCGTCGAACCGCCGGATTACATCGTTCTTGTAGTTCGTTTGTAACTGGATCACATATACCAATGCTGCCGAGTTACGAGCATCGTTGTAGTGCGAGAGACATGTCTGTGTGAACGCAGCTAGTGCGAAGTACACAGATCTGAGCAGCAGCACGCAAAAAATTCTGTCGTTCTCACTGTGTAGTTCCTCGAAACGTTCATCCAAGCTTGGTGTGGATGGAAACTATAGGCCTTAGTCTTGCTCATGAAGCAAAACTTCGTTCAACAAAAATTTCTACATTTGGTCCCCTAGAACAAGCAAGCATATACCGACTTAAGTTTTTAGTCCTAAGATTTCTGCCATATCAGCGATGTACGTCTCTCCTTCTAAGAACTTTTGTAGAAACATGTTGGTCATTGGCATTTCAGTCAGCTGCTCACAGATCAGTGGAACTTCTATCGCTTATATATCATGCTTCTTGATCAAAGTGATTCATCAACGTCTCCCTAATAATGTTTATTCGTATTTTCGCTTCTCAGCTCGCTCCTCCAAATGCCATTAGATTAATTTCGTTAGTATGCACTTTCGGTAGGCTCGATTTTCTAGAGATATCTTCTCTAATGAAAGTCAGCTCACTTTCATTGTCAAGTACAATTCGGAAAAAGCTTGAGTCTCATTCACTTAGCAACCAAGCACTTAATGTCTGCAGCAAAACAACATTTTCGAAATACTGTGATGACGAATCCTTCATAGCAATTTGTAAGCTAGGGCTCCTTGCTTCTTTTGAGCGCTGCTTCGGAATGTAGCCTGGGTTGTAAACGATGGTCGCATACGATCCCTATACACTTCGAACGAGATACATGGCGACGGCATTTTTTCCAGGGAGCTAATGTCAGAAGGACGTGATACTGTTGTGTGCGCAGATTAAAGGCAGAAGCAAGTACCTTTCCAATCCAAAGGGGAAGCCTAGGTAGACCTTTCGGAAGCGTGCCTTGTCGGTGATCTCGGGCACCACGATCATAGGCTCCCACAAAGGCGCTTTCCTTGCGAGTCTGCACCTCCAAGCGGGCGTAACCAAGTAGCTGCTGCACTTCCGTCTCCGATGATGAAACTTCATCGACGTTCGTTTTCCAGCTCTGTTTGAAGTAGTCCACTATATTATTCCCTGGTATAGCTTTAGTCAAAACCTTGTCGAGCATGGCGGCACAGGAAAGCTCTGGGCATCCGAGCATATTGAGGCCTCTTACGTTGACTTGGATGGTGTCCAATAAGCTGCGCAAAGACGCTACAATGGTGCAACATTTTACTGGCCTGAGCGTTCACAGGTTCGCCAAGAAATTCTGTTCGATTATCTTATTTTTAAATCGACTGCTATGAAAGGTAATCTCATCTTCATATGCGCCCTCCGCAGCCTGAATGCCGCCGATAGCTTTCGCAGCCTGTCCAGTCAGAAATTTCTCAAAATAGTTAAAGCGTTCGATATTTGTCGGACTCGGGTTTTCACGAACGGCGTGCATAAACATGTCCCAGAAAGGTGTCCACTGCGATGGGCTCTCGCGGAAGTGAAGCACTTCAAGTTTCGGAAGACTCGAGCCGAGAAGCCCGTGTATCATGTAATCCACGAAGGTATGCCTTCTTCCTCGAGCGATACCTTCATTAGCGACGTCGTTAGTTACAGCACTGCCCTGAATCACTGACACCTTCAACTCTTTCATATGGCGACACAGCAACGACATGGTTTTCAGGAGCATTATCATCATTTTCTGCCAATGAGGCGCAATCTTCAACAACTTGATCATCCGTAAGGTGGCCTTCTAGCTCTACGTTGAGCGGCCGCAGACGATCGTTACATGCTTTTAGCCTGTCATGCACAACATGAAAGTCTGATGAAGGGAATTCGTTTGATTCGTTGAGATTTCTTGTTACGTAATCGCATGTGCAGAGCTTGTTGCTGGGTCGTTCGCTCGTGTATTATCCTCTGCAAATTCGTTGCTGGTGGAGTCATTGTGTCTGGTCACTTGGATCGCAGTCATGAGTTTCTCGGCACCATAAAATCTGAAAAAAAAAAACTCATAGGCTCTCATGTGCATTTGCCTAACACGACTCGAAGGCGAAAGCCATCTTCTTGGTCTTGTGTTTCTTCATAGTTGACTGTAATATATATATATATATATATATATATATATATATATATATATATATATATATATATATATATATATATATATATATATATATATATATATATATATATAAGTGCAACAATGTGGCCAAACAAGAGCCCGAAATTCCGCCATATCCCCCACAGCCGGGGGATCGTTTGTCCTGTCGGGGAAAAGGTCCTCTCCTCCGAGGAGTCACGGGGGGGTTGCGCCCACTCACTAATCCGTGACGACGTGGTTTGGGGATCCGCAATCCCCCCGAGTCCCCCGCCGATTTCTCCCTCGTGTGATTACCTTTTAAAATGCACTGCTTAGGTGGTGGCGACAGCCTTTGTACTCCCCCCCCTTCCCCATCGGATGATGGAACCCCCCCTCCCCCCCCCCCCCCCCCATAGTAATCACCTGGATCCGCCCCTGAGCCTTACATAGATAGGTCACCTCTCTTTTTGCAGCAGCTGCGTATCCTGAAGGAGTGAGCTACTAGATTATATTCGTATAAAATTCCTCTTTCTTGCTATCGGATTCATTTTCTCGCCCTCGCGGTGAAACTGCGACTATTTTTTGCTAACGTGTGACGGTTTTCCATGTTGCGCGTTCGTGCCGAGCAAATGGTTCGGCTGGGCAACATGATAGCATCGGCGTCGCACTGCTCCGGGAAACGCGCGAGGTTTTGATTACAAGCCGCGGCAGCAGAATAAGCGCAATTGCACAGTGCGTTAAACCTGCATTTGTTTCGTCTTTGCACGTGACACTCCGGTAAGGCACATAATTTTGATTGCTGCACTTCAGGCTCAACAAAACTGATTTTTTTTAGGCAAAAAGAAAAGTTTTTTCAGGGTGCCGTATTAGTCCAACATTCTTGTGGCAAATGCTTCGGTAACTATGTCTTGCATGAAAGGTCGAATTTCAGTTTAACAAAGTTTCAATAGAATGCAGTGCCGCTTTTCCCAACTTGAGTATATTGAGATTTAACTGTACTCTGTACTATTCAAATGGGATTAAGTTATTTTTATTTTTAAACGTGCGTACTAGAGAGTAACATCATCGAGCGACATGGTCTCTACCCATTTTGGCATAAAACAAAGTTCTGTTTCACTCGGGGAATTTTAGCAAAAACACTCAGGGAAAGCCTGGAAAAGTCAGGGAATTGAGAAATGTCAACTTTGTAGACACCCTGATCGTGAGTGAAGAGTCTACTGTCGGATAAACACCTTCCATGGTCTCTTTCTCCTCGACATGACTGAAAAGGGTAGCACAGGAGCAGATAGCTAGACCGCTATGAGACCAAAAGGGAAGGATGCATCGTGTGTGCCAGGCCTGATTGCATAGGGTCAGTTTTGCCCCTGTCGGTGAACACCTTAAGAAGTAGATTACAGACAAAAGAAAAGCCGCATGCGCATCACATTTTCTTTCTTTTGCTCTTGACTCTCCGTTTCCCTGACGGCTTTCCACAGTTCCCCATTCGCCATTCGTTTGAGTCATGTCAGCGTGGCAGCATATCGTGGCCGGCGCGTCTTATTTCATTGTTGCTAGTGGTTGTTTTTCGGAACTAGAGGACTAGGTTTGAATTCCATAGAGTTTCACACAGTCAGTGTTGCCCTGTAACATGAATAACACTCTCAAACTGCGATTGAAAGCGAATTTTGAGGGTAAATATTGTTCCTATAGGTGCCGGTTTTGAAAATAAGCATTATAGGCACTTAGGCACAAATTCCAAAACTAAGCATTCATAGGCACTATAAAACACTCTAAAAGCCTTACTTAAACTCCAATTCATGCTCATTTATCAATATGGGGCTATAGGAACGCAAGGAACAAAATAGGCATTTGCCTAAAATCCGGTCTGTAGTTATCACTACCTTGTTCTCACGGTGGGTTTAGTCAAATTTTCGGAGGATGTATTGCCTTGCCCGTACAAATGAGAGGGTTTGAAGGAATTCTGGAGTCTCGTAGGCAAATCAGGAGAGTTGGCAGGTCTACAAATAGTTGCATTATGACATGGTAACGCCACAAGTAGCACGTGACATACTGCACATGTGCGACTGCCATGTTGCAATAAAGCACATTTCCACAGGCGTGCATTTCAGCTGACTGCAAGGCACACTATCAACTGTTACATTTTTTTTCCCCGCTGCCAGCAGTGAGACTGGGGTGCTTCACCTATCAGTGGGCATCACTATGTGGCATAGGCGGAGAGTACGGGGAGGCTGGGGGGCTCGGGACCCTCCGGACGGCCTCATGGGGGGTAATGACCCCCCCCCCCCTGGCGCCGGCCCGTGATATCTTTTTTAAGAGCTTGGATTAGGTCTCCGTCCGCTCACACACACACACACACACACACACACACACACACACACACACACACACACACACACACACACACACACACACACGCACGCATATATATATATATATATATGTATATATAAAGGCGTTTATTGACGGCACTAGTCGACGAAGCACAACGGCGACAGTCAAGACAGAGCGCGGACTCTGTGCGCGAGGAGCGTGCTGTCAGAGAAGAGCCGAAGGGGACGACCCACTAGAGAGCGCCCGAGAGGGCAACCCATTACATAGACTTCCAACGCTTCGCTACAATATATATATATATATATACATATATATATATATATATGTGAATGTTTTAATACCGTCTGCATTTACCCTTGCTTTCTCCGTCATTCCACATACTAATATTGATCTAGAAAATCATGATGCATATTATTTGTTAACGGCTCGCAAAAGTTGCTGTACACTAAACACGTACCTTTAAATCTACTAACGCTTCTTTTCTCAGCTGATATTGTAAAGCCAGCCTATTTAAATACCCAACACACATAGTAAACATATATAATGAGCGAAGCGCATGATGTGAATTTATAGCAGAGGAGTAATTTGTAGTTACCGACAATGGCGCTCCATCGAAGAAGGCAAAGGAGTGCATTGTTCATTCTGGCTAACTTCTTAAATACATAGGAAACACTGGTTTAATGCTTCGAAAGAAATATCGCGATTTGGAGGGCAAGCGCGAGCGAAGCATAGACCCTACCGCTGTTCTCAAATGAGATCAACACAAGTCTGTCTGTATTAAATCAAACCACCAAACGCATCTGTAGTATCTAGAATATTCTTCTTAATTGTTCTCACTGAAGCACTTTTTAAAGCTAAGGTCTCGGCAGCTTCCGTTTGCGCAAATAATTTGACATTATACAGTATGTTTTTCTGACATCAGATGTTTTTTGAGAGGGCACTGACATATCCTTCTGACACGAGTAAGTCATTAAAGAAAATGTCAATCTGACCTTTCAATCCCGAAGAACTATAGTCAGTTACAACATTAGATTAAGTACAGCTCGTACCCAGGAACTGCTGCGCACTTGCCAGTCATATGTGCGAGAAATTTGTGCTAGATGGTTTCCGTTCTAACTGTAGGTACTTTTCCGCTACAAATAGAAGTATTACGATTACTAATACATAAAAGTTCGTCGTTCCTACCGCAAATATTACGTTTGCCGAGCATTGATGTCTAAATATATTGCTGAAGTTTGGAAGGAAGATCAAGTTCGCGACCAAAAACCAGCATCATGAATTTGTGCCTGTATTATTATTATTATTATTATTATTATTATTATTATTATTATTATTATTATTATTATTATTATTATTATTATTATTATTATTATTATCGATTAGCATCAACAGAGAAAAGAGAGAAAAATCAGGCTGACAACTGCCACCTAGAGAGGCAGAGGGGCACAACGCCTACCTACTTTTTCGGGAGGAGGGAAGACACACAGGAAAGGAAGACAGGATGAGAGAAAGAGGAAACAAGATAGGAAAGTAAAGAAAGAATAATGACGACGACTTGGGCAAAAATAAGTAGAAAAAAACAGCATATCCACGGAGTGAATGATGAGTGGGCGAAGCTGCGGAGGTTCATCGGTAAACCGTGAATCTTCCGTGAATTCTGCCCAGTACATCATCACCGACGTGAGATTGGGCGCGTTTATACTAAAGGTTCGATGAGTTATGACGACTTGCAGCGCACTTTAATTTTACATGTACGCTGTGAATTTTCATTGTTCAGAAAACCATTGCTTAGAAAACATCTGGCGTCTTTCGTTAAGCAGCTGGCGTCTTTTCGTTTTGCTTTAGAAACATCTGGCGTTCTTTCGTTTTGCTTTTACAAAACATCTGGCGTCTTTTGTTGGTTTATTTCATCAATCAACGGCGTTTTGAACAAAATTTTTATTGTTTATTCACGCACAGGAGAAATCTCACCAGGCACTACCTTGGAGGTAAAGAATGGCTGCTAATGGGAATGAGAGACAGAAGAAGTCGGCTTTTAGCTAACGCTGCGAATTTTTTATTGTTCAACAACGCACAGGAAAAATCTCCCAGCGGCACCACCTTGCAGGTCAAAGCGTAAGACTGGTTACATACTACGCTACGAGGGACGAACGGGTGCCGCTATAAGGAGCTTAGCCCCTAAAACGAAAAACAAACGTCTATAAACGGGTCGCCAGATCCGTTTGGTCGATAAATGTCTGCAGATCTCGACGGGCCGGGTCGCCTCGAGAAGCACACCCTCTCGAAAACAGGCAATCGTCAGCGGTAGCGCACTGAAATCCGAGGAATTCAGTCACATTTGCTGTTTTCCATCGCTCGACCGGGAGCAATACCATAACCAAAGTTACGCATGATATTCACGTGATTGCACCATCAAGTGCACTTAATTTCGATAATACTGACGTATGCGCTCTAACGTTAGGGCTGACGTTACGTCCATCCATAAGTTACCCTTTAAGCGCCAGTGTTGTCGACGTGCCTTGTAAGCCCACGATGTGCACAGAGTACTACACTTACAAAAAGTCAGTTTCGCCGCAACGACGAAGCAATGAATGTGATAGCAACAAATTGGAACGTAACGCGAAGAACGGAAAGCAGCTCGAAATTGCCAGCGCGTCGCTCGAGCCCAAAGGACACACGAAAAGAACACACACAGGACGAGCGCGAACTGTCATGCGTCACAGCTCGATACTTCAAGAACACTGCTGAAACATAAAGCAGGACGCACGAAGCGAACGAACAGGTACACACAGGACGAGCGCGAACTAAATGTCGCAGTTGTTACTTATTTCCGTTTGAACAGCGCGCTACTTTCGCAAACGCGGCCGCTGCAGCGAGCGAAGTGACCTTCTTATGTTCTGTGACTTCAGCGCGGACATCGCGGGGAAAGCACAAGACATACAATCCCCCGGGGCGTTGTGCTCCTCGCGCCATCTCGCTCTGGTAATGAAGAAACGCTTATAAGCGCCTGCCGGCCCTCAGTGAATCCAACGGTAAAGGGTGTGTATATGACGCTCGCCATTAGCTGCCTGGACGATCTGCGTTTCGTAGCGTAGCGGTTAGCGCCACGAGCTGCGGAGCGAGAGGTCCCTGGTTCGATTCCGTGCTTCGGAAGCATTTTTCTGAATTATTTTTCTTGGGGGCTTTTATATATATATATATATATATATATATATATATATATATATATATATACACATGCGGTGCATGGCGGCGGGGACGGACAAAAAGCAGCCGAGACTGTCCATATAATTGCTATCGCAAAAAAACACGTCGATTCACATTGTAACGCTTGGCTCAAAGCCATAAAATACGGCATAGAAGTATTCGCTGGCTTCTTCGCATGAAACCGATTCCCACAACGCGTGGGATTTGCCGAATTTTGAGTTGGACTTTCCTTTCGCAATATGCCAACTCTCACAAATGATTTCCAAAAACTTAATTAGAGCGCAACCACACGACACATTCACACACCCACACACCCACACACCCAGACATCCACCACGTACAGCGCTCCTAGATTCTCCATGTATTGCTAAAAGACCAAAAATTTGAAACATACGTTCTATATGCTATGAATCAGGACTGAATATAAAGACTGACGTTCATTTTTATGCTCTTTGAACCTCAGCGCATGGTAATGTGACATTTGGCGTTTAAGATACGAGCTGTTTGACGTTGGCGCTACGTCATGCAAAAGACGTAATCATTGTGAGCAATTTTTAGTCTTAACCGTAATTAGTGAACTTCTTTTTAGCTGACTCAAGTACAAGTGACGAGTGGGATTTCTTCGCCAATAGTCACTTGGCTAACCTAGAACTTTAATTTTGATCCTAATTTTCATTTTGTTCCATTCATCGCGTGAACGCTGGCGATGTCGGTTTTTATTACCGCCCTCGCATTTACGTTACCAATGCCTGTTCTCGCCGTTCCTGGGTAGATACAGACTGTCAATCACCTGTGGCGCATACCGGTATATTGCGGCCGTGGTAAACGGGTATGTGCCACACGTGTCTGGAGGAGAGGGTTTGACGACGTACGCGACAGGATTTTCACGTTATTCATGTCATGACCCGACAGTCATATTCGTCAAATACTCTTACCCTCCCATGCCAATTTTGGTCTACGCCAAGCTAATGGGCGTAGGCCAGACGTAGGCGGCTAGGTAGGTAGATAGATAGATAGATAGATAGATAGATAGATAGATAGATAGATAGATAGATAGATAGATAGATAGATAGATAGATAGATAGATAGATAGATAGATAGATAGAAACGCTCGAAGTTCCAAAGGTTCGCTAAGAAATGCTTCGCATTTAAAACTCACAGGGTCCCTTGTGGTGTCACCTAAGTCGACTTGAAGGAGAAAGCCATGTTCTTTTCCTTCTCACCCGATCTATTGATCCTGCCCCGCCACACACCGGAAGCGTTGTGCACCTAGCGTGGTTTCGCGCTGTCTCTAGGATTTGCGCTGCCTCGAGGATTTTGCACTGCGTCAGTGATTTGCCCACCTTTGACAAGGTACGATGTCATGTGATGGCGGTATTATGTGACGTTACGTCAAGTGACGTCACACCAGAATTCATGACGTCACAATGACGTCACAAATGTTAGTGATCTGTGACGTCATGATGACGTCATATTTAGAAGTAATCGCGTGATGAGGATTTTTACATCACTCGTGCCGTGCCCGGCGCCGCAGTCGCGGCGCCGGGCACAGCACTCAATTTTTGCGTTTGATGAGGCACTTAATAAAACAATGTTGACAACAGGCTGCTTTTATGACGCACTGATTTGGTAGCCCCCGATTACCTGAGCGTTTCAGTCGGTTATTACCCATACAGCCTGGAATAAGGGCTAAATCTCGCAAAAATAATAATTTACGGATCCTCGCACTCGCTTTGATAAAAGTAGTGCGGACAACACCGTAGTGTTCTTAATCGCGCCCTTATGGTCTTATATGTCGTTGTCTGTATTACATCAAGCGGATTCAGTTTCCATTAATGGTCGACATTGGTTTGCAACTTGCGTTTTTTAGCGCGCAGTTACACGGCTTTTTGTTGTTAATCAGACTAAATGTGAAATTCCATGGTTTTCCCCCTGTGAGATTCCTCCTTCAGTGAAGAATTCAAGTACATTGGGAAGTTCGCATATGGAAGATCGGCGAGCTCTATGTTAAGTTTAGCTTCTTGAATGGCGCTGGCCACTAGCGTCTGGTGCGAGGAGGTGTGCGAAGAGGGCGCGAAGCATGGAGGAAGCAATACTAAGGAGAGATCCTATCGTATTTCAATGCATTGCGAAAAGTGTGGCGGAAGTGACGTCAGATTTATGGGGCAAACAAACCGGTATGGGGCAAACAAAACAGCAGACGCCCGCGGCGTGCTCTCCGCGGTGGTTCGCTTCTGCGCAGATTTGTAGTCCCGTAAAGTTAGCGCGTGTTGTGCGGTTCCCACGCAATAAAATGTTGCAAGCAGACGTTTACCAGGCTGTTTGTGCGTGGCAGGCCCGAGCGCTGCGTGCTGAAATTCTTGGCGGAGCGTTTTCGCGCAACAGTACAGAATACCGGTACGTGCCGTGATCAAAAACTTTCAGCCCCTGCATCATCGCATTCGAACTCACCTAGCAGTGACTTACGTGTTCTGCTGGGCGTTAGGCCTTCCCTTTCTCGTAGCCCGATTTCCCGATCTGTTGCCGGATTAGCGGTTCTTTGTTCGTGTATATGGAATGAGCGCGTAGTAGCTACTCGGCGCAACGCCAACCTATAGTTGACGTAACTTCACGTCGAAAAGGACACCGCTGTGTTGTATACGCGATCGTTCACGTAACGTTTGCAATTCCAGTACGCACACAACAAGCACGCAGCGAGCGCACACCGCACAATACATGCATCACGTAGTCCGATAAAAACAACATAAGTTTATTGCCCTTTCGTTAAACGACACAGCCTCTAAATACGTACGATGCCTTCGGCGCATGTTATGTACGGCGCCTCAGACGCCAAAAACAAAAGTTCACGTGTGTTCTGAGTTAACACAATGAGTAAGAAGCAACAGAGCGCACATTCGAGAGCTTCGCATGCAAATACCATGCAATAGTGACCAGCAATGAAGCGAACGTGTACGTACATATGAAAAGTGACACCCGGTACTGTCCGCAGTGCACGCGATTTGCACCGGGTATACGCAACCATACGGAACAGCTGGGCATTGCGTAGCTTTCCTAAATAACACACACAAGGAGCAGCATGCGTGAATAGACTGCGCCGCGGCTGCGCCGCTTTTGCACGGCGATAAAAAAGGCTCGAATCGCGCATGCGCTTGCAAACGACACAACGGAAATCGCGAAATGTTTCGAGGCTCCTTCGCTAGGAGGCGATGCGGGTGTTTGCGATGTGGAGGCTTCACGAATGTGACGTCAGGACCTCTCCTTATTTTTCCTTCATCCATGGCTAGAGTGACCTAGAATAGGGGGAGTGTCCAAAGCGCCGACTCCCGCGTGGGCCTTTTGCCGTGAACTCCCGCGCCGCGCCGCTGCTGCGCCGGACCCGTGGGCTTTCCGCGCTCGGGAAGCGCGCGGAAAGCGAGGGGCGTCTGCTACGCGCTGCAGTTTTTTGCGTCGCGTTTCCACACAGGGCACTTGAAGTCTACTTAACTTAAGTAATGCGGTGCGGAATGAAGCTTATCCATCTTTAAGCGTTGTGTTAGTGCTGGGGCAACAACAGAATGAAAAAAAATCATGTGTCAAGCGGCATCAGCGTGGCCTAGTTCCGGTCACAGAGTTCGAGGACGTTGGTGCGTGTGTAAAAACGCGCAAAACAGACCCGCACAAGCAAAGAACGAAAAAAAGAAAACCCTATTCGCAAGAGTAATCGAGCAATAGCATCACGCATGCACGAATTAAGAGTTATAAAAAAAGTAAATTGCACGCGCAGTCAGCTGAAATACTTGCGCGCAGTGAGTTCACGAGCTTTTTACTCATAGTCGCCACTGGTTTGCTAGCCATACGCACACCGCTTTATTTGAGAATGCATTAGCCTCCACAAGCTCTTTATTATGTACGGAACACACCGGGAAGACGCAAGGGAAACAAAAAAAAAGATAAAAAATAGTAGAGATGGCCATACGACCGCAGTGCTGTTGGCTTATATTTGTTTCTGAGGTAGCGTACAACAAGGCTCACCGTACGCAAACATTTGAAAGAAAAGCAATGCCAGGTAAACTAACCTTATTCCGCAAGTTTTTGCATAAAAGGCGTAATATAGAAAATGCTTTACAAATACCCAGGTATCATGAAACAAAGTTGCAAATGCCCCCATTCTTGCTGTACAAGCTGCCTGAACGAAAATACGGTGTGTGTATATATATATATATATATTTATACATATATATATATATATATATATATATATATATATATATATATATATATATATATATATATATATATATATATATATATATATATATATATATATATATATATATATATATATATATATATATTATCGCATGTTACATTGTATCGCTGAACGTCATAATGAAACGTTCGCGCGAGATGCGTCCATTGCTTCAAGCCACGAAATGAAAACAGTTTCAAACCAATCATTCTCAACTTCACATGTTTTCACGGTTCTCGGAGGTTAGCGTTCGGCCGGTTCAGAGACTTTACGAAAAGATGTGGACGAGTAGTTACATAAACTACAATTGTTTCTGCGGCAGTTGAGTGCGCGCCAATAGGGCACCCGACCGCAATTTCCCGCTTTTTCCTGATGACCTCAATATAGCGTCTACCACAATTTCGTGTTGAAGCTCCGGAGTACTTAAATAGCGAGTCTGCTGATCTCTTGAATAAATATAAAGAGATGACCAGACGGTTAAAGCAAGCCTCTTTTGTCCCGCAGATGCGTGCAATCAGCTGCTCTGAACTGAGAATCACGTTTGTTTTCGGGCGATCGCTTGTAACATGAAGTGAGGCATACACGATGTTGCACTGTTATCGTTTCATTTTCTTTGGTTTGTCTTTTTTTTTAACGCTAAAGCCTTAGATGCCTCATCAAACGTAGCCAACACGAGTGATGCACAAAATCATCACGCGATGACGTCGACAGAATTTGTGACGTCACTATGACGTCATTCAACGTGACGTCATATGATGACGCCATCACATGACATGGTCGCTTTCCATTGCCTCCGTGATCGGCCCACGATGTAGGCAATGTAAAAGCAGGTGAGGTGCAGAAAGCTTGCAATGCCTTCGATCCTGTGGGCAGTCCGAAACCACGTTATGTGCAGAAAGCTTTCGGAGAGGGGCGAGGGAGGTTCAATGCATCGACTGACGAAAAAGATGGCTTTCGCTTTCGAGTCATCTCAGGCGAATGCATAAGGGACCATCTTTTTTTTTTTCATGTAATTTTTTTGCATACATTTTACCTACGCGGTCAGTTCTTCAATATGCATGGGTAAGTCTAACATGTTGACATCGCTATTGGTGACCACCACGTTTTTTTATAACCTGACGGAAACAAATCGTCAGACCACACATCGTCAGAATTATTTCTGGCTAAAAGCGGCTTTGCGCGCCATACACCATATTATTATTGTTAGTCGTTACGCAAATGGCAAGCATGTCAAGTTAGTGATGCATATGACCTACCGGTCGTGTTGGGCATACGTACATTCGTGCCCCTCCATGCCAATTTTCGTGTATACCAAGTGAACGAGACGCGAGTTACGCGAGTAATCTTTTACTTTTGGTGCCGCGGCCACGCCGACTGACACATTCGGCTTCGCGTGAAATGGCTTGAAAGAGCAGAGCGCCGGAGGCAGCCTTGTAAAACAAATTAAATGCACTAAATAAAAGATATGATATGAAGGTTGCAAACGCGTTGGCATGCATGAGCTAGTTACTACGTGCATGTGCTACGTTCTCCTGGTTATCTCCAGTTTATTCTCTCCTGCAGCAAGTTTACGTTCATCATTCCACACGAAAGTAAGCTAAGCGCCTTTTCTCACGATGATGTGCGCGCAGGATGCGTTCCTCAAACAGCCGCGGAAGCGTGGACCAATGCGGTGACAAACCAGCTGCAAGGATATATACAAAAACCCCGTTTCACAACACTCAAACGCGCTCTCTGTGTGATGAGTCGCTGCAGTATTATGTTGCAGTGACGCAGTATTAAATGTTGCCCAAATTTCCACAATTTTAGCACATAGCGGCCAAAATATCACGCGCGTAGCAGACGCTCGCCGCTTTGGCGCGGCTTCCGCCGCGGAGAAAGCCCACGGGTCCGGCACGGCAGCGCCGCGGCGCGGAAGTTCACCGCAAAAGGCCCCAGTTCCTCCCATGTATTCGCGCGGCGCTTTGGACACTCCCCCTATTCTAGGTCACTCTATCCATGGCGCGAAGCGACCAGTAAAGCGGAGCAGACTGGCACGCCGCCAAGCGAGCCCCGCGCGAAGCGCACGTAAACGCCACCCGGCACTGTCGTCACCACGGAGCCTGTGCGCGGCGGAGCGCAAACGAGCGCCACCGGGAGAAGGGGACGCGCGCCCTACAGGAGTGATGCCAGCCCTTTCCGCGCCCTTTACTAAGGGGCACACTATTGGTCCTCTACTGAACGACTGATCGAGATGAGTCGTCACCCTCAAACGCCCGCCTCCTGATTACATCACGAATCTAGCTGTGGGCTAATTCTACAGTCCAATGAGGCCCTTAATTAAGGTTGTTTATTGATTCGACGTGCTTCACCTGGCACTGCGCTTAGGTACTACGTACCACCAAGCATCAATTGTCTAAGTTAAGGCGAACTAGAGTGCTCCTTTCTGTAGTTTATGCCTACATACGCACCTATCACAATTAAATTAGGTGCAATTAAACATCCGTGCCTTCAACTGGCCCTTTTCCTTAGCAGACTCATATGCTTATATCATATTTATTATATACAACCATGAACACATCCTTTTTTACAGCGAAACCTGTTATGAGATCATTTCAGCGGCCGTTTTTGGCGCCGTAGTTGTCCGCCGGCGCCGCCGCAGCACCCTCCGGTGTCCGTAACCACTATCGCTCGAAATAAGAAAAAAAAAAAGAAATAAGAAAAGAATTCCAGGATGGAACAGGGTTCGAACCTGGGCCCTCTGTGTGGGAGCCAAATATTGTACCTCTGAGCCATGCCGGCTTGAAACTGCTTTGCAAAAAGGTCCTATATAGGCTTCATGTCGGGAAAGAACCACATTAACATATGCATTATAGCGTGGTATAAGAGTAAAATAAGCACCAAGTGTCGCACAACGCGAATTCTGTAACCAGGCGTCACACAATGCGAATTGCGCAACGAGAAGGTTGTTGAATGCTTCCAACCCATTACAAAGTGCTCTGCCATAATTCTTCATCGTTATCAGGCACAACATCAACAAAGTGCGCATAATGCCTTACATGCGTTTAGCTGGTACCACGGCTCTCCGTAGAATGACGAAAAATGGCGTAATGCCTGCTTTCCTACTTCTCAAAACTCACAATGATTTATAGCGTCGTGGGTTCCTCGCAAGTGCACTTGTATTGGTTGCCAAGGAAGCGCATAAGCTCATGATCCATTTTCTCGGGGTCCGAATAAAATTCTTCCCCCCCCCCCCTCTCTCTCTCTCTCTCTCACGTCAACGCATGTTATACAGCACGGCGGGAGAGGGAAATAGCTACCGGGCGTCACCCAATGCAAATTACATAACTGGTGGGCCGGTTAAAGCTTCCAGCCCATTACAAAGGGCTGAGCCATATTTCTTCATCGCCATCAGTCATCGCGTCAACAAAGTACACATAATGCCTTACAGACGTGTAGCTGCTGCCTCGCTTCTCCGCAGAATGACGAATAATGGCATAGTAGGTGCTTCCCAACTTCACAAAAATTGTGATTTATGGCGTAGCGGGTACCTTGCTAGTGTACTTGTATTAGTAGCCCCAAGAGCGCTTACAATGGCGCTCTAGAAACGCCGCTCTTTCAGCTTTCGCTGTGACTGTGCTGCGGTTTCAGCGCAGGCCTTTATCTTGTTTTATGTTTGCATGGGGTACCTTGGAACTTCTGGACAATTACACTCGGTGCTAAACCCGGGGTGCTCCGCAGGGAATTTAATGTCTTCACGGAAGAACAAAAAAAAAAAACGACAGGACATAGAGCAGAAGACGCACACAACAAAAGTACAACATACCGAAGACTCTCCTTTCATATTTTTATTAACAGCAGCATGCATGAAACAGTAAAAGTCGAGCCTGGAAAACAGGTCAAGAAATTTACAAAAGGCTTAATTTGAGAGATGTAAAAATTGTGTCGCTGCGAGGGTCGTTGCGCAAGCTGCAATGTGTGTGAACTGAAATTACAAAGACGAAAATCTTTCAGTCATTCAGCTATTAAAGACTGCAATTCGTGTTAATGCAGCACATCATAGGAGGTATGTAAAGTGAGCAAATGAGAGTTTGTTTAAAAGTACAGCTCGAACAGTTACTGCTTCGGGACTTTCTACAAATCCACCACCAATGGCTTATGCCAAAGCTTCATCGATGAAAGCTCGTCCTGCCTGCGTGGAGGGAGCTTAATTGTCTATGCAGGCATTTTCATAAAGTTGTTCTCTCTTTCTCTCTATTCATCGCGATCTTTACGGATAGTGACATACCGTGCAAAAAATTTTGCAATTTGCAATTGTAATTGATCTCCTTTAGGCACAGTACGTTTCGAATCTCCTCTTGTAGAATTCTTGACCGTCGTCAGGGTTTCTGAGAAGACCTCCAATGTTCCATGTATGATGTGCATGTATGGTCAAAGAAAATTCGTGCTTTGTGGTTGAGGACAAGATAAGGCAAGCTTCAGAGCTCCCACCATAGGGGCCGCCTGCTGGTAGTCTTTGTTTTGTTTGCTTTGGTGTTTCTGTTTTGTCTGTCCTTGATCCCTCCGACATGTCGCTCAAATATGAAGTTAAAGTGTATTCCATTTAATAGCCCTAATCGATTCAACATTTTCCATTATTAACTCGCAGGAAGTAACAGCAGAGGTTGAAAGCTTTTGCAATAATGCTTGAATGCTAATCTATAGCAATGACTCTGAGACTGCCGCCAGTGTATGCTATAAACGGGTAGCTGTATTTCATGACTAAGACATCACAATTCCAAAAGCGCTCATCCTATCAGCAGCAATACCAAATCGGAAGTCGCCATTGTTGTGCGAAGGCTTATGTAATTAACCTGTTTTATCAATGTTTCCACGAGCCATGACTTTGCCGTCCTTGTTGACATCCTTGTAAGTATAACTTTGTTATGCTAATCTACATTAGCAACCATTTTACTCACTGTTTGGTAACAGCGAACACCCCTTAATCTGATTGAACCGTGAGGCCGAATAGTCATCGGTATCTTATTCACCTACAAACAAAGAAATTGTATGAATCAACCTAATTCTTAACCGCCTCCGTCGCTGTAGACGGGCCGTGTCGCCGTCAAAGCCAATATGAACGTAAGCGGCCACTATTGACCCTCCCCCCAACCCCCTGGGGAACGCATGCGGAGGATATGGAGCTGGAGGTATACAGTTTCTCTCGAAAAAATTGTGTTGGAACATTTCATTGCGTTCAAAATAAGAATTATGATAGGGTAAGTGGCACAATGTAGAGGCCGGTGTTCGAGACCTACTGTTTCCTCTAAACAATGTTGAACATAAGAAACAGCTTATGAGGGATGCTCCTTTAGCGGTACCTTTTTTGGCATATTGTATAGAATTAACGGCATGAATGAGCATTTTGAATACGCACTGTGTAGCTACGCTGTCTCACTACTGTCTTCATTCACTGGGTTCGCTGTTGTTTCCGCCCTACACATAGACAATTATGTTTAACACGGGTAAAATCTTCACGGTATTAAGCTGTCAAAGAATTGTAAAGTGAGCGGATATGTTAGTAACCACTGAAAGCCCAAACGTGCTTCACGAAGAGGTCGGTCAAGGAGAAAATAATACTCTGTTTAATGAAGCAAGAGAAACGTGAGTGCATCAATGTCTGCTTCTTGAGTTCATAG
Source organism: Rhipicephalus sanguineus (assembly GCF_013339695.2). NCBI lineage: Eukaryota > Metazoa > Arthropoda > Arachnida > Ixodida > Ixodidae > Rhipicephalus > Rhipicephalus sanguineus. Next base: position 57,246,143 of record NC_051183.1, read on the forward strand.
AAAATCTTATGTTTCCGGGACGCATTTCCCATTCTTGCATTTCTGCAATAGAAAAGTCGCATTTAAGTCTACTGAACAGAATGAAGTCAGCAAGCTGGTGGGGTAACATTCCATTCGAACGGGGCGGGTTCGATCGCGGCAGTCGCATTTGCATTGAAGTAAAGCGGTAGAGGTCTGTGTACTTAAATTTATGTGCACGTTAAAGACCCCATTAGGTCGAAATTTTCGGAGCCCTCCACAAGGCTATGCCTCATAATCATATCGTGGTATTTGCACGTAAAACCCCAGGAATTAGTATTGTGGTCACCGTTTGAAATAACGCGTAATGTCTCCACGATAAAAATGGCTTAAAAATATCCAAATGTACATTAGTTTGAAATCTTCAATGTACTATTTTCAGGCATTACAGCGTTCGTATTTATTTTCATTATACGCATGGTATGAACAATTCTTTAAATCTGCATGTGCTGAAATAACCTCCGAGTGTCAGTAAATGTAAGATTTATCGTTGAACGTGTAGCGTTGCACGTAAACCGCCGACAATAGAAGAAATACAGTGATACACGCGAAGCGCAAGGTAGGAACACTGCCTGACAAGAACGCAATATTATTTATAGCTTGCCATGTACAGCATTGCACATGGCAGCAAATGCAAAACCACAACGAATGAACGTCGGGGCCTATCTGTGTGCCACGCGAAGTTTCTGTCTACGCTCGTTCTTTGTGATGGAGTCTTTGTTTTCATGCTCAATGTTTGCGACCTGATGTAAACTGTGCCATGTTGTTTCGTTTAAACATAAATCTTTGTAGTACGCGTTCTGAGTTTGTCGCCGTCTTCTTTCTTTGCTCCGTGTTTAACGCTCAACGTTACAGATTCATAATGGTTATGAAGAAGAAAGAATCTTCCCTCCTCCCCAGGCGCTTGAAGAAAAAACGAAAACATTAGGTCAATGCATACAGATATTTCGTACGGAAAGCTTTTTAGCTGACCAAAAATTCCTCCTCATCCGAGATGCGAACCCGCGCATACCACATTTCCAGGGCGGTGCCTTTTACCTTTACTTTCGTAACGGAAGAACCAATAACCTCAAGCGGAAGCGCTATTCATGTTTTTTGAGGAAAGCAGAAGGTAATGAGTTCAGAATTACCGGAACAACGTGAACAAGTTTCTAAGAGATATACGGTCATTATCGTCGCAGCTGAGCTCCTTCGCCTTCAGCTTTACCATTGTGCATCTATATAGAAGATGGCGCTAAGATCAATGTTGGTAAAGTCGCCTGAGCCTGAAGTGCCCAAATATTAGTTTACCCCGCTTGACACGCTAATCGTCATTTGTTTTACCCGATAAGTCGATGTTCATTCTTTAATTCATCCAAAATGCAAATAACAAGTGTTTGGCAGAAAAACTAGCAGGCTAGGAGAAAATTCCATTGCAATAGCAGCGTGACGTCTTCGCATTTCATCGCGCCCTGACGCCCTCATCGGCCACGGCAAGCAGAGATAGTGGGGCGTTTGGTTTTGATGTAGAGAGCCTTCAAACACTTGTGACATCAAGAGACTATTGATTGTTTCTCTAAATCGAGTGTACGCACGACCGCGTGCCGATGATGCGGTGGCGCTGATTTTTTTTAGCTAGAAAAACACGGAATGATTGGATCCGCGTAACCGTTACAGAAAGTTAATTCTTTTTTGAAAGAATCGACCTTCTGTAGAAGGATAAGTTTGCCATGCTAGTACAACCATAGAGTGCGTGAGCTGTTGGTGGTGGTCCTTCATATTTGGTCAGGTTACCTCTGATAGCACTCATCAGACAATTCCTCACATTAATCGACCTGCTTTGTCTACGCTTTGGGTTATCTTTATATTGGTTTGTGCCACGCAGTTAAGTTCGCCGAGCCGAACTCTGGCTCGAGTGAGCCAGCGGGCAGAGTGCGGGCCGGACATCGGCCTCCCCTGGACAGTCATGTATGTTGATCCCATCTCATCTTGCCTTTTAATAAACAGTTTTTGATTTGGAAGTTAGCCTCCCTGGTTGCAAGCCTCCCTGGTTGCAAGAGGCATCCTTAGTAGCGGGAAACGCCTAGCCTCCTACCAGCCTGCACAGATCTTAACTCACGCCTATCTCGATTCTCTTGGGTTTCGGAATGAATCTCGCTGTTCACATTTGTTGTGAGCTCACTGCGCTTATTCGCATGCGTCTCCTGTTTGACCTTATTTCGTATCTTCTTTCAGACATACAATAGTCTGAACGTACAGTGCCCACGGATTGAAATAGGACACTCGGAGCGAGTGGCCACCGGGACGTGCAGCGCCGTTCTTGGGTGCTCGTGGAACCAAGGTGTTTCATTGTGGTATAGAGCGAGGGAGAGGACATCTACGCTGCAGAATTGCTCCTTCCGGTCACCAGCGAGCCGGCCTGCAGTTCACCACACTGCCAGCGTGGCGCTGCAAGGCTTGTGCGCTTTCATATGCCAAACGAAATGGCCTGCCAGTGCGCACCTCCTATTTGCGGCGGGAGCAGAGGACGCTCTCGTTAGACGCGCTTTGGCTATGCGGCCACATGCTGTGCAGTAATACACCGGATTCGGCTAAGCGGTTGCGCCTTACACGTGTTCGTCGACGCTTCATCGGCCACTGCTTGCGACACGATGCACATTGGGCCCGTCGAACGTGGGTCACGAAAGCGGGAAACACACAGACTATATTTTACTGCAGCGCGATTTGTCCCAGCGATTGATAGCCGTACGATATATTGTGGGCCCTGCACTTCAATGTTGGCAGAATGCAATGCTTAAATGCACGCTCTAAGACGCAATCTCTAAGCTCAATCCTGTGTCTTAGTTTCACAGCATACGTGCGGCATCACCGAAGCTCATGTAACGAGAGCGTCTTTTGCTCTCACCGGCAATATAGGGGGTGCGCACTGGCGAGTCATTTCAGTTGGGATACGAAACCGCGCAAGCGTTGCAATGCCACGCTGGCAGTGTAGTGACGGTGAACTATAGGCCGGCTCGTCGGCGATCGGAAGGAGCAATTCTGCTGCATAGATGGTCTCCCGCTCGCTCTATACCAGAATGCAACACCTTGGTTCCATGAGCACCCACGAGCGGCGCTGCATGTACCGGCGGGTACGCGCTCCGAACGTCCTATTTCAATCCATGAGCACTGTACATGTTTCTTAAAGGGATACTAAAGGCAAATATTATGTCGACGTTGATTGTGGAAATAGCGGTACAGAAACCTCGTAGTGCTACGTTTATGCCAAGGAAGTACTTATTTTGAAATAAAATCACGTTTTAGTAGTCCGCATCGCGTTAGCGTACTTCAAATCACCCGCCTGAAAGCGGTATTTCGCACGTCACTGTTGCCGCGCCCAAAGTTGCCCGCCTTTACTGCGCGGCGGCGTGCACCATTCGGGCATCCGGCAACATCGCATGCATGCGGTATTTCGAAGGTCGATTCAAATAGGTCGCGAAGCTTCGGGCGAAAAACGGTTCAGAACCTATTGCCAACGACACCAGCAACGGGAGTTATGGGTGCTGCGATTGAAGCGCGACTATATTTGGAGGGAACAAACGCTAATAGCGAAAAACCAAGTGTTATTCACACAAAAAGCAATCTTTATGTTTTACAAATTACATTTATTTCCCGAACAATATTATGTAGGAGCAATGTGCCAAGAATGTACGACAGTGCTTAATTCTTACGAAATACCTTTTTTTTAGCGCCCCCTGTCATTCAGTGCAGCCCTTGCGGTGCATGGAAAGGCGTGGCGCGCTCGTAAGTTCCTCTGCGGCGACACGCCCCCTCAGGTGTTCTGGTGTTTCGCACTTGCATGCGTTCTGTGAATTATTGTGGTGAGAACTTGACTTTGGTGTGCACGAAGTTGCGAGGTGCGTTTCATCGTTGGTGAACGTGTTGGCTACGGTGTTCAACGGACAACGGCACGAGGCGGCTAACATTTCACGCCGAACGCTTTCCTCGGTACTCGCGGAAACGATGTGCTATTCCAAGGATGCAATAGCAGCACGCGTACGCCTGGCGAGCCCTCTCTTCTAGATAAGACACTGGGGCAACGGTTCGGAGTAGTGTGCTTGCTGGATTTTCATGGATCAGTATTCTTGCTGCCCAGTTTCCTTCGTGAACACGCGGTGACTAATATATTTCCTTTTATCGGTGAGCAGATCGCTAAATTATCTGTCGCGCTACAGTCACTACATTTCGAATGTCTTGATACGTTACGCGTAAGGTTAATTTATCGGAACAAAAGGCAAAACATAGTGCACGTAGTGTACGCACTTTTTCTACTTCTTATGACATTTGTTGCTCATTGTGTAGGGTGTGTTGAATTGCGTTATTGTGATCATTGAATAAAACTGAAATATCATTATTTTGGCGTGACCAGGCGTCATTTCTTCTCGTTAGAACTGAAGGACACATGCAATGCGCTCTTTAAGTCCCCTGCGCATGTGCGAAGCAAATAAGCAACACTGCAAACATGAGAGGTACGCTGTTGCCTACTTCATTCACGCCATGGAAGATGACACAAACGCAGAATAAAAGCTCAGAGAATAAAGTTTCCTGGTAAAACCAAGGCGAATTGCACGACGGTACACTTAAACACCGCTTTTTAGTCACGGGTCGATATTAGTTTAGCTGGCGTTGGCTTCAAGCGCATTCGCCAAGGGCTTGCCGGCTCGCCGTAGCGCGAGTCCTTAGCGATCAGGGGCCTAAGAAAAACATTTTGAGGTCAAATTTAGCGCTAGTACCAACAAAATGACGTCACTTTTTTACCAGATATTGCGTCACATCCGCTTTATTTTTTGTTCCGCCGGAAGTGTTCCCTCCTCACACAGATGGCGCTAAGCCCCATGAGCAGCTGATGAGCAGCCATTTTCTGAACGTATGGGCTTCTATGGAAGCTTCGCTACCATTCACATTTACCTTGGTATTTCTTCGACCTTTCTGTGTCGCGACTTTCACGAGCGTGCAAAACAGACTCGGCAGTACGCGATAACAAAACTACCACTGAGACGCGACCGCGTGCGCGAAGCAGGGCGCCGGGCGAAGCGCAGTCCGGCGCAAACGGAACTTTTGAACCACGCGCGCCGTTGCCCATGGCAACGCCAAAGAGGTTCTTCTAAAGACGACAGTCTTTCTTGGGGAACACAACTGCAGAAATTTTGGTCTGTCTGCTTATCTGTCTGTCACCCGTTTCAGCCAACCGGCAAAAGTTGAACCACTTGCCCAAGGGCCAGCCATCTTGAACTGGTTTGTAATTTCATACTTGCGTACATTGTCAATCAAAAAGCAAACATTACGCATAACTGAGGCGCAACATCACTACGTAAGCATTAGGTAGTGTGTTCCTTTACCAGAAAATACATAGATACATAATTCTAAAGACCCTATAGTTTCTTAAGCTGCGCTTAAAATGACGGCTGCGCTGAAAATGCGGCGTTGAAAATACAAGACGGCGACGAATGCCCTCTGCCACTGAAGAAGGAAACTCTCTGTAAAAGCTCATGTTTCCCGACGTATGCCAGATGGCGCTGATATCTCACGCAACGCAGAGTTACTGTATATGCTACCTTTAGGTAGCAGAGTTGCGCATCTGTCTTCCAAACGCCGGCTGGTGTTATCTCTCCGCTCTCACTCCTTCTCCCATAGCAACAGCTGCGGGCGCGCGCGCTTATCCTCCCCCTAGCAACTGGAGCATGTGGTGCGAGAGAGTGTAGGAGAAAGTAGGTGCAGTGCTTCGCCGCTCCTTCTCTCGCCGTTCGCTCTCTCTCCTCCCTGCGCCCCACTCTCCCGTCCGCTCGCGCCTCACTCTCGACCGTTCGCTGGCTGGTCGCCTCTCAAGAACATCCGGAAATGTGTGCTCGAGACACCGCTGTGAAACGCCAACGGCGACCACAAGGCTGAGATTATGGCCGTCAGGTACAATGACAACACAAACAGGTGCTGATGAATGTGTAAATAAATGGTTACGGTACAAATCCTGGTCTCGTCGTTAATTTACGCCATTAAAATTACTATGCCGTGCACATTAATTTACGCCATTAAATTACTACGCCGTGAATCGTGAGAAAATGCATTCGCATTTCCTCACGATTCCCTTTGGGGAGGTGGGGGCATATTAGTTAATTGTAGCTAGTTTGATTACTAGTGATTCATTGTATTCAGACTCTCCCACGTCATCGGGATCACTTGCAAAATGTCCCACTCGTGGCGCTCATCGTGTGATATATTTATTTTAATTTCTCGGTAAGTAGGGCACTGGTGTTGATAATACTGCCGTTTTAGACGTTGTCATACATTGAGCTTTCATTTGACATAAATTGTTATTTGCCTATAGTGTCCCTTTAACATAGGGACCCTCCTCTTTCTGGTTGCGCGAAATAATGCATGGCAGAGCTATCTACCTCGCGTGGTCATTGTTCCGCCGTCAGAAAAGTATAGCGAAATTCAGGAAGAAAAAAATGTGTCAATCAATGTGCATCTAAACATCCAATATGCCTGCCTACCACGCCCATCATACTTAGATCTCGACCAAGTTAGTGCGTATACTGGCAGCACAACTGAAGAGGGCTCATGTCCGGCATGCAGCATTATTGTGAAAAAAAAGCACGCTTGTTGAAAATGAGAATGTTCGAACGTCTAGCTGCAGAAGTTTGAAGGCGATCTATGGCAGGTACGATGGAGATATAAAAAAAATACGACGGTTCTGCCGAGAACAAACATGGCATGGTTAACAGTTACTTTTTCCTTGTAGGGCTGATTAGCTGGTGGGAAAAACAGTTGACGTGATACACATTTAATAGTAAATTTCTGAGAAAGACATATGCCTTCCACGTTGGTTTACAAAGTAAACACATACTTAAATATAAAAAAATTATTGGACGGTTATATTGGGTAATTTGTGAGATAGCACAAATATATGCTATGACTAGCTGCCCCGAATACGCATTTTTCGCTCTCGAAATTGAAGTGCTTTATTCCTTACCCTTAGCTTTTGTGTTTTGTATGGAAGCCCAAAAGAAACATGGCTCATCGCTCCGTCATAGGAATCGGTATAACACGAAAGTGAAACGTGTGTTCACAGAAGTAGTGCTTATTGTGTAGTGCTTTCACGCTGCCTATAGGTGTATGGCAACTATAGCACCGTTTGACGTAGATTTACCTGAGTTAACGCCTAGTGGCACATCTCCCTCGCGATGACTAACGCTCATGATCACGCTTTAACCGTTGTGGTAGCTGAAGTTTTTAACATATACCTGGACACAGTGTATCGTGAATCCCGCGAAAAGATAACATCAGTAAGCACATAGTAAACACTGGTACTCAATATGCACTTCTTCAAATTGTCGTTACTTGAGAAGGATAACTGCTCGGTGTGCGCTCCCTACTAATGGGGTAACCTTTGCCTGTGCTCATGCATACACTGTCACACTTCACTTCACCAACGCGGGAGGCAGAGGCTGATAGCTCGAGCCGCCAACACGCGCGGGCGTTCCACGTCCCGCTGGCCACTGTCCCGCTGGCCAATGTGTCAACGCGCAATCTCAGACGCCGTGCTTTAACTGCGTCGTCGCCGAATCCTTCTCTGTCGGTGCTAGTAGGCGTCATGCCGCATTACTTCACTGCACCGCTCACAGACGTCGGCATCTGCCTTTTTAGCTTAGTCGGTAGAGTGCAGGGCGCATATTGTCGTGGACCAAGAGCTCGTTGGTTCGATTTCCGGCTGGGGACCTTTCTCTTAGTTGTTTTATTTCTCATCTTTTAGCGTCCATTTTATCAACGCCATTTCCGGGACGGAAATACGTCACTAAAATCTTGGTGGACTCTGGCATAACACACTTTCGTGGTAAAAAATTTTGAGAACATGTTATACTATCACGAAGTCGACTCGAAGGTGAAAGCCTGAGTGCCGCTGAATTAAAAAAAACTTAAAGGTTTCTTCATAATCGGACGAGGCATTTGGCTGGTGGTGCCTCGTTTCGTGTTTGTCGAGCCCCCTCTGGAGCTGCATACGTCTTCGGCCTACGACACAATCATGGTGCAAGGTATAAGTATACATTGCTTATGCCGTGGACACAATGCACTAGGCCCTGGCTCAGTGTCTTCCACAGAGCGCCCTATTCGCGTTACTCCATAGCCGTCATCAGAATGAGTCACGCGAACGCCGCACAGACAATGTAAACACGCAACCGCCGCGGTCACGTGATATAGTTTTCTCCACTTCGCGTACGCGACTCTCACCTTCTTTTCCTTCGAGGTCACGTTCGCATAACACACGTAAGGCTTTCCCCTTAATAAATGGAGATGATACGGGCAAGTAATAATTACCTCTGTGGGATTATATATGTTGCAGTGCGTGCCGTCTTCATCGTGCATGTAAACCACACTCGCTGTATCTGTCGTTGAAGTAAATGAAGTGTGGCAGCCAAAGTAGCACACGCTTATGGTCTATATAGCAAAATAAAATGCAGAAACAGCGCAGAGGAAAAATATTAGCAATATCGTACGAAACAGATGCAATGAATAGCATGGCTATTGGCAAGCCGTGCGTTGCTATACTACCACATCAGTCTAGACCTAGCGCATTAGCCGGTAATGATAAAGTGTTGTGAGGCCTGATACCATGGCGAATATTAGTGACCCCCAAATACACATTCAGGAAATTCTGTATGTTCTAAGACAATGCCAGGCTATTCAACTGTCATCCTCAAAATGGGTTAAATTGATGGATGATTTTACCCCCTGAGGCGCGATGTATCTGAAATTGTCTGTATCTCAAGTCACTGGAAATTCTATTACAGGAAAAATAATGCCATAACTGGTTGAAATGTGAGTTTCACAGTAATCAATATCGATTAAATTGAAATTTATGTAATTATCAAGTCATACATGTACTGTTTTTGCAAAAAGTAGAATGCAATGTCATGCTAGAAACAGAGTGCATCTTTTTTTTCGTTAATATTCATTGCGAGCAAAGAAAAATGATACTTTTGACGTGGCCCACAGAAAGGGGCACGTCGAACCACTCGTCAAACATGGTAGTGCCTTAGAATAACAGAGAGCTGAGCTAGTTGGTACGTGTTCGCACGCCCTGTCTCTTTTTAGAATGGTAGTGCCTTCAGCTGTAGTACTTCATAAGTAACAGTACACTGCAAAATTAGGATAACTGAAGACACATTGATTACGTAGGAGGTTCTCCAAACCATCCAAACCTAAATATATCTTGTTCTGAGCCGCCAGTCCACACAACGAGCAAAAAATAACAGACAATTACATTACTGCCCAACGCGAATTCTGAGCGCAGCTTCGTGTTGGGGCAAGACCAACTGTGTTTGAAGTTCTGGCTGTCCGCAAGGTATCCCTTACGCCTTAAATAATAATTTTCGTGAAGTAGGATCCCATTATTCGTCTTTCTGCGGATAAGCGGGGTATCCGCTACAGATCTGTACAGTATGATGTGCACTTTGTTGATTCTGCATGTGAATGATTACGCTGAAGAATTATGGCTGAGCACTCTGAAGTGGGTGGGAAGCAATAAACCACACATGTTGCACAATTAGCATTGTGTGATGACTGGATGTTATTTTACTCTTCTACCACGCTGTATTACATTCGTTAACACGATTTATTGCCTGGCATGACACTTGTGCTGATTTTTTTGCATATCAGTTTCAAGCACCAGCGTGGCTTTGTGGTAGAATACACTGCCATGCAGATGGCCCGGGCTGAAATCGCAATCGAACCTGTATGTTTTTTTTTCTCATTTTAGTTTCCCATGCCTATCGGTTACGCTACTGACGGCGACGGCGACGCCGCTCAACGTAGGAACGGGCGCCCAAGAGCTGCGCTCTAAAAGAAGTTCTTGCACACAAATGTATAGAAACCGCCTCAAAAGCGTAATAATGTGAAAATCAAGGGGAGAGTGAGTAGAGAAGACGGGCGCTTTTTTAGAACGGAGTAGGGAAAAGAGCTCTTTTTAAGCTAATATTTAATACGTCTTTTATATAAATAGTCACGTCAGCAAATATCCCAATACTGTAAAGCTTCTACTGCAAAACTTGTATGAGTATATTGTCAGGTATAATAGACATTCTTCACCATTCACCGTCCCAAAGTTTCACACCTCAATTCGCTCGATGCGTTGATCAGACATCAGCCTTTTCTGGCACATATTACGTCTTTCATCTTGTAGTGCTGGATACTGCTCGTAGCTTGGCATTGTTTGAGGCGGGTTTTCGTATCCATCTCGAAACAAACACTTCGCTTCAACGCTACTGCAGAAACAACAAAAAAACATTACACAAAATCAGTGGCATGGTAATCCAAAATAGACACGCGTATAACTTTGTTTGACTAGCTCTAAAACAGCTTACCAAATAGAGCCGGGCTGAGGTGGTGTTTTGAAGCCCTTTTGTAACTCTCATTTAGCAGGTGTACCGAGAATGATGAGGGCGCGAGTAAAAAAGAACTAGATGGCTTCGGCAAATAACTAAAGTGGGCATATGGATTTCAATATATCATTTTGGTGGCCATGAAGTACACAAGTAGCAGATAAAATAAAAAGCACTCATACTCCTGTATGAAATGGCGCTATACGCTCTGATGCCTTTAGCGACTAGGTAATGAGAAATGCTGTGCACTGCAATACCAGTGACCTGTAATATTTATATATGTCGTTGTACTCGCGGGCAACTTTTCTTCACACTGAGGAGAAGACTACACAACCAAAATACGCGAGTTCCACTGCTAATGAGTGCTGTCCCAGGATTGCGTAGGTGTTTTCAAGAAGCAAAGAAAAACAAGATTTCTTCAGTTCCTAAGCAAGCTATTCGAAAGAGGCCGCATCCAAACACCAGTGACATATTTAAATTTGATTTACTTTATATATTCTCACTTCGCTTTTCTGCACGTGTGAGAACGTCGCGCCTTTCACGTGCACTTTAAGGCGAAATCACGTATGCATCTTCAGGAGAGCGTTTGGGACCTGCCTCTTCTGTCCGCTCGTCTCTGAAACCTGTGACGCCGTTCACCTCAGCGCTTTGTTCACCCACCTATATTTTTTATATAGTTTGAAGTTTATTTCTTTCTTATACAGAAAGAAGAGTAAGAGCTAAAGTCCATATTGCCTGACAGAGGCTCTTACTCCTATGCGCATTCGGCATGCATGTACACGTTTTCGAAGCGAGTACAAACAATGAAGCAACCAGAGGAATCACAAATGCATGTGCATCATTATCACTGCAAATAAAGCAATACAGATAGACATCATACATGAAAACACTTCATGATACTTCATGAAAAACAAACATATCATACAAACACTTCAAGAACATATACGTATACGCAATAAATTGTGAACTTTCAAATTTCAAGCGTTTGTGACCTGGCTGACCCAATTATTTTGACCCAATTATTGTGACCCAATTATTGGACAAAGCAAATGATACGTAGCATTCATGCCGCGAAGCCCTAACTTTCGAGTGCGTTGCGAAACGCGCGCAAAACCGTCCTCTTTAGTTTTCTATTTCTTTCTTTTTCTCTCTTTTCTCAGTTTTTTATCCTTTTGGCATGCACTGTTTATTTTTGTTTAATTCTTTCTTTCGTGATACCTCTCCATATCTATTTCATTGTCTTTGTGGCTTTTTCTCTTACTCTTTCCATCTGTCTTTCTCTCTCTCTCTCTATTTCTCGCTTGCTTCCCCTTTTTCTTATCTTTCTCCTCTCTTTCTGTCTTTCTCTGTCTTTCCTTCTGTCTATTTCTCTCTTTCTCATTCTTTCTATGCTATCCTTTGCTATCTCCCCGCATTCTTTCTATGCTACGCTTTACTATGTCCCCTCCTTCTATACTATACTATACAAGGCTGCGCTATGCTCTGCTAACGTGCCTCGATAGCCGAGTGCTTACGATGTTCGCCTTGGATCGTCGGTACGCTGTTTCAAGCGCCGCATCGCCAAGAAGCTTTTTTCGCCCTGAAGTTTTCTGGTTCTCTTTCTGTCTATCCCGCTCTCTTTGTTTCTCTCTCTGTACTGGTTCTCTCGCCTATCAGAGTTATCGCACCTCACGCCACCAGACGAATCGGCGCATGTGTTCTGGGAGCGAGGCACAAGATGAAAAAGAGGGAGAAGAGGTCGAAGAGCGTGTTGCCGGTTCATGATGATAATCATTTTTGTTCACTCGTCATGGACCAATGCTCGGCATAAACAGCTCCGTCTTTAAAACCATGCCGTTTATCGCAGCTGAAACATTTGAGCGCTGATATACCGGGCCGTGAAAATCTTATAAAGGTGATTCGCTGAGGAGTGCGGTAAGCCTTGGTGTGTATGTGTGCGCATGTCTGTTGAAAAAACACAGTACCACCACAGGAACACAGTACCAGTAACACAGAACATATCAGTCAGGACGGAACAAATACATAGGAACCGCGCGCTTTCGCGCAGCACAATAAACATGACCAACAGCAAATGGATGATGAAAAAACCACAACGGGCCGCGAGACATGAAAGTGAACGTTGAGCATTGAGTTAAGTAAGTAATCATTCAAAAAAGGTAAGAGCCATCGTTCAATGACTTGGGAAGATGTGATTTTATATTTGCACGTGACACGAAATTCACGTACGCCAGCGCTGAAAAGGTTAAGCTAACTTGAACAGCGAATGAGTTCGTACATGAGATTGGGGCTGCTCCGAAGAAGCGTGCCAACCTGTCAAGTGGCGCCTTCATTGTTCGTAATAATGCAGCTCGTAGTCTTTATCACAGCTGCGAATGCCTGGTGAGCTAAACCCTGAAGGTGAGCTAAATCCTCTGGCCAATGCTATGTACGGACCCATATTCATTCCTGCTAGACCAGTCACGATTGAATACGAGGGCTAGTGATTGATTGTGGATTGGTGAGGTATAGCAACATTTGTCTACTGACTACGAGAACTAGTTATTGACTAGCTTAGGCACTGCAGTAATACTAGCAGAGTCCTGAGTTTCAGGACCAGAGTCCTGAAACCCACCTTGCGGGTTTCCGCAGAACTGATTTGCAATATTTGCAGTCCTGAGTTTTCTTTGAATCCATGCTGTTCTATTACTTATACTCGTGTATATTGTTTACGGTCACCAGCTCGTTTAGTCTACGTTAAATATTTGACAGCGCAACGGGTTAACGGGGCGATTCTGCTCGTTTAGTATTATCGTAAAAGCACTTCCGAATTACTGTTTCTGCGCAGGGAATGTCCGCGTGGTTTTAGCGTGAATACTTTCCGTGTAAACATCAGTCTAGCTGAAGGGGTCATTTGGTGGTATTGTTTTGGTGGTATTATTTGTTGCTTCAGTAGAACCAAATTACGAAGAGACGCTTAGCCCCACTCTACCCTGCTGCTATTGCAAGTGTACAAGCTGTGATTAGCAAAATAACTTACTTTAAAAAGATATTGATAGACTGCAGGGCGCATGATGAGTAGGTTGGTCCCACGCCTCCAGCGTGAGGATGCATTAGGTAATTATCTGTTGGCGGACAAGATTTAGAGCTGCCTGCTCCGTCATGATAGGCTCCAAGCCTGAAAGATTGTATATTCGTAATTCACATAATGTTTATTTTGAATGCATTTTGGTTGCCAATGCTTAATAGCTCGCCATTTCTCGTAACAAGAAAAGGAATGGCATTACAAATTATTTAACATTACCATACTGTCCTTGAAATACGAATCGGATAATATCGAAAGCCATTTGAGCATCTGAGTTGCTGAACGTCTAATCTTGGACCGTAGGAACAAGCGATGAAATACTTCACGTTAACAAAATACTTCGTTAGCCAATGAGCTCAAAGGAAAATGGCGAGCCTTCAAGACGAAGCGACCCCAGATGTCGTCATGAACATGTATATTTTCTAATGATTCTGCCTGTCTATGTAGTGCACAGTATGCCAGAAGCTGTATAAGTCAATGGTCCAAGTTACTGAACGTCTAATTCCGGACCTTAGGAACAAGCGATAAAAGGCTTCACCCAAATAAAATCACTCGTTAGCCATTGAGCTGATATCATTAATTATAACAGGACGTTTTATGACATTTCATTCTTTTTTTTCTTTTCTGAAGTATAAATAATTTTATTCTCTCCGAAACTGTCGAACAATGTCAGTAGAACAATTTTTATTTTTTCAGAACTTGGGACAGTTCGTTGCACAGAAACAGAAGGCGAGCTATATTTTATCTGAAGTCTGGTGCTCAATAAAGACCAATAACACTACACTGATTTCTATCAAATTTAGTAGCGCACCTCATTCAACAGCTAAGTGTAGCGTATGCGCTATGCTTTGCCCTTGGTATTTGTTGCCGATTTCACGCACAAATTAACTGACTTTCATGTTCTTCTAATGGTTTTACATTATATTTTGCTTCAGAAATGAACCTGACTATAGAGCATTAGAATACAACGACCAAATTCATAAAGCATTCTGCTCGGTTTCGCTCCGATCTTCATTACTGAAGATCCTGCTTCACTTGTAGTATATGTAGGAGAAGTATATTGGCTGTATTTTTTTTTGGGGGGGGGGGGGGAATCCGGGCAAGGGTGTTTTGCGAAAATGGGCCTTTTTTAAATGCGACGCGTATTACATCCAGCGCGGTGATCTGGAAGTGCGGGATGAGAACAGTGGTACGGAAAGCCAAATACTGAAGGAAAGCTGCGGCTTTGTGCGGCAACGGCTCTGCAACGCGCTTCTCATATGCACATATTGATCTAGGGTTCGTGAAACGAGGCTAGTTTGTCGACAAAACGAACGTTGGTGCCTAATAATCGGGTTTTCCGGGACGGATTAGCAGGTGAAAGAGAAGCTTAAATGCCGTAGATCATTTTATGCGTTTCCGGCCACGAGTCTGGGCACCGCAGAATAGAGCCTACTGCATTTACGTTTACGAGGTGGTAATGTCAGCAGTAGCCGGAGCGTATAACTTTTTGAGGCATCAAAATGCATCACCATACTTTGAAAGAAATGTTGCCCAATACTTTGGGATAAAGCTCCTAGTACTGAAAGGAGCTTGAAGTGCCTCTATACTACTCAACAATGTATATTACATGGAAAACCATCCTACTGCTTGCAATACGTACAGCTCTGTCGACAAAACTTATGTATGGAGAGGAGAAAAGTGCATCTGTTACCTCAGACAGTGACGCAGCCTCGAGGTACTTACGCATGAGATATTTCGTGCGCAGCGGTCAAAGAAACGTTAAATCCATCCTCTCTGGCTGAAATAATCGCCGCCTTCCCTGGACCACAGACCTGTCCTCTTGTAGTCATCCCTGTTTTTAATAAAAATGTGGGACATATAAGCATTTTCAGACAATGCTTGGAGTGACGTGCTTGTATGTAGTAGGCTGGAATACTGGTAGAGTTGGCTCAGATTCATCGTGGCTTTATTCACTTCTTGTCTCTGTGTTAAAAGCTCTGTCAGCCTCGATGTATGTAGTATATGCATCTGTTTGCGCGTTCAGCACGTGTAAGGGGAATTCTGCCTTACATTCTCTTAAAAACGATATTACATGAGATCGCTCACGCTATCTATCTCTCCGAATCACCAACGGCGTTAATGGAAACTGCTGGTATCGATACTCTTCAGCGCCGAGCCAGAATAGCTAGACTGAAATTTATGTACTTACTTACGCATAACAAAGTAAATATTGATGCCACAAACTTCATCACAAGCTTACAAACACGCCCTACAAGACATAACCATACGCAGACGCTCACTGAATACACCTCCCATACCGCCTGTTTCAAAAATTCATTTTTTCCATTGACCATAAGAGAATGGAATAACCTTTCCCTACATATCATAGAAAGCACATCACTAACACAGTTCTTATCTGCACTTGAAAGCGAACCTTGAACCCTGTTAGATAGTTCTGTCTTTCCACCCTCCTATTGATGTATGAAACTGCACCTGTCACCTGCTTTTTTTTAATGCATTTTCTGCTCTTATTTTTTTTTCTTTTCCAATACCTGAAGCCCCACAGGATGCATTTGTCGCCTCGCGCTAAAGCTCTACTATGTTAAAATGCTTACACCATGGTCTCAAAATGTTTTTCTTTTTTTTTCCATGTTTCTTTTTTTCCTTCCCTTGACTATGGTCTTATTATGCGAGCCTATTTTCTTCATATGCACATACCACTAATCGCTCTTGTGTTGCACTTTCTTTGTAATTATTTGTTGTTTCCATTGTATCACAATTTGTGTTATTTTGTATTCAACTACTGTATATGCCCTCCTGCTATGATCCCTTTGGGATTGGCAGTATTTACAAATAAATAAATAAATAAATAATCGGTCTTTATTATTGCCGATAGATACCTTTTATATGTTTGCCTTGATGATGACTCGCGGAGTACACTTATAACCGGTATATTTGGCCCGATATATTTTATGTGATATAAATAATTACAAATTCGTGTGCGCTAACTGCAGCTCATAAAGACGTCCCTCTAGCACATAGGCTGCTCTCGGGCGTCCATACTTCCCCCTGCGCCCGCCAAGCAAGCTCACATTGTAAAGCGAATTCATTATTTGTAGCCCTGACATCAACGGGACAAGACTATCGACCACTCACGAGCCACTGACATATATCTCGCATCTTGCCGCTGCCTGTGACGAGTGTCAACTGCAAGGGCGACCACGTCCTTTGCAGCGAAGCGCCAACAAAAAGAAATGCAGGACACTGTCCGAAGGCCAAATTTAAAAATTATTTTCTTCCTCAAAACAAAAAATGATTTGATTAGACTTTCTTCATTACTTAACGATGTAGTCTACTAACAAACGCCACATGACGAGTAGTTTTACTTGGAACGCATCAGTATGAAAAATACGGTCAAACGTGCGACAAATCGTATATTTTTTCTAATTTCACAATATGTTTCGGGAAGATTTGAAGCCTATTTTACCCCAAAACATTTTTGTACTAAAATACACTTTCCTGAAAATCATACTATTATTTAGGTTGGTTAGGGAGAGTTCCAGATAGCTCAAGAAAATATCACCAACTTTCAAGATTTTCGTTGTTTTTGAAGGTACGTAGCTGGTAGTGAAATAAAAAAATTTGGGAATTAATTAATAGGTCAACTAAACAGAACCTCTGCGATAGCGCAAGCGTGGTTTCGAAGCTCAACACACAAAAATATAGTTTATACACATTTTTCTATTAGGAAGAGTTTTACAAATAGAAGCGAATTTCGAGGGAGCGCCATGATCGTGAAAATTCTTTTCGAGAGAGCGCCATGATCGTGGCACAGGAAATAGGCACAAATTTTATCAGCAACTCTGGGACACTTGGCGTAAAGTGACCCATATATATATATATATATATATATATATATATATATATATGGGTGATTCCACGTAAGATCGACCAAACGATGGCTGATCGACCTCTTAAATTTACTTCAAAAATTTATTTATTATTGCCTGATGAGTGGATAGAAGAGATCCGCAATTTGTTTTGCCGCCAAAAATTTTTTCGAAGCACAGGAAATCAATAATGACGAAGAGGTGGAGTGGAGCGCTCATCCGCTCTGCTGTTTTGGCCAAATTTCGTTATGAATTGCACAAAATATTGTTACGGAAAATGACACGAGGCGTGACTATTTACGAGTGTATTTACACTGATGTGCCCAGCATCGAACAAGATGGAGGACAGCACCCACAGCAGACAGCCAGGCCAGTCCTCTTTGTCGTCTTCTGTACGCAGAATGTCTGGCTCTTGATGAGTTAGCTACGTAGCATTACCCCCGGCGGTAAAAGCGCCGTCTCGGTGCGCTTTAACCATGTTCTTCAGAAGGAGGGCGGTATTGTTTTAGCCGACTGACGTGCACTACGTCACTGGGCGTGTTTGCAGGCGGGCTAGTCTCGGAAACGGGAACGATCTCGTAGGTGACGTCCGTTACCTGGCGGACGATACGGTACGGACCCATGTAGCGGGATAACAACTTCTCGGCCAGGCCAACACGACGAACCGGGCACCACAGGAGAACCAGGGAACCAGGCGAGAAACGAACGTCGACATGCCTGCTGTCGTAGAGGGTCTTCTGGGCTGCTTGTGAAGCCGACAGCCTAGAGCGGGCTATCTGACGCGCGCGGTCGGCACGAGCGATAGCATCCCGTGCGTATTCGCTCGGCGGAGATGTAGTAGCCGGAAGTAGGGTGTCCAGTGGTAACGTCGGATCACGGCCATAAAGCATACAAAAAGGTGAGTAACCGGCGGTATCATGACGCGATGAATTGTAAGCGAAGGTCACGTGAGGTAGCGCCAGGTCCCAGTCATGGTGGTCAGATGAGACATACATGGAGAGCATGTCCGTGAGAGTGCGATTTAGACGCTCGGTGAGGCCATTTGTTTGGGGATGGTAGGAAGTGGTCAACTTGTGCTGCGTTGAGGAAGAGCGTAAAAGATCGTCAATGACTCGTGACAAAAATGCGCGGCCACGATCGGTGAGCAGTTGACGACGAGCGCCATGGTGTAGAATGACGTCGTGGAGCAGAAAGTCGGCAACGTCAGTAGCAGTGCTGGTGGGGAGCGCTCGAGTGATGGCGTACCTGGTCGCATGGTCTATAGCAACAGCGACCCACTTGTTGCCAGAGTTGGACTCAGGAAAAGGGCTGAGAAGGTCTACACCAACACGGAAGAAAGGTTCGGTAGGGATGGAGACCGGGTGAAGGAGTCCAGCAGGGGGTGCGGCAGGACGCTTCCGACTTTGGCATTTATCGCAGGAGGCCACGTAACGTCGAACGGACCGGGCGAGACCGCGCCAAAAGAAGCGGCGCCGGACACGGTCGTACGTGCGAGATATGCCCAGGTGGCCGGCAGTGGGCTCGTCGTGAAGCTCATGCAGGACCGTTGAACGCAAATGTTTAGGCACGACGAGAAGGAACTCGGGGCCATCGGGCAGAACGCTACGACGGTACAGCGTGCCATTCACGAGGACGAACATGCGGAGTGACGCGTCGTTAGGGGCAGATTCGAGACGGCTAATGAGTGATCGCAAGGAAGCATCGCGACGTTGTTCTTCCCCAATCTGAAGAAACTGAGACATGGACATGACGCTGGGGCTAGGCTGGATGACCGATCCGTCTGGCTTTTCAACAGGGTAACGAGACAAGCAATCGGCGTCCAGATGGAGGCGTCCAGACTTGTAGGCAACAGAGTAGGAGTACTCCTGAAGACGTAGCGCCCACCGGCCAAGTCGTCCAGTAGGGTCCTTCAGTGAAGAAAGCCAACAGAGCGCGTGATGATCTGTTACGACACGGAATGGGCGGCCATACAAGTAAGGGCGGAATTTTGAAACCGCCCAGACAAGGGCAAGGCATTCCCGTTCTGTTATAGAGTAGTTGCGTTCAGACTTCGAGAGGAGCCGACTTGCGTACGCAATAACACGATCAGTGCCCCGCTGAGTTTGGGCCAATACTGCACCGATGCCGTGACGACTAGCGTCTGTGCGCACTTCTGTAGGAGCATCTGGGTCAAAATGTGCAAGAATAGGTGGTGTCGTTAGTGCGGTGATTAGCTGAGAAAAGGCGTCAGCTTGGAGAGGACCCCAACAAAACGGGACGTCTTGTTTCAGAAGGTCAGTGAGTGGGCGTGCGAGTGCCGCAAAGTTTTTCACGAAACGCCGGAAGTACGAGCACAGGCCCACAAAACTGCGAACATCGTGGACAGAGCGAGGAACGGGGAAGTTCGTTACAGCGCGGACTTTGGCCGGGTCTGGTCGTACACCGGAAGCGTCAACGAGGTGGCCCAACACAGTAATTTGACGAAGACCGAAGTGGCACTTCGAGGAATTGAGCTGGAGGCCAGCTTGTCGGAATATTGATAGAATGGTCGAAAGGCGTTCAAGGTGTGTGGCGAAAGTGGGTGAGAAGATGATCACGTCGTCCATGTAACACAAGCACGTCGACCATTTAAATCCTTGAAGCAGCGTGTCCATCATTCTCTCCAAGGTTGCTGGAGCGTTGCAAAGACCGAAGGGCATGACCTTGAATTGGTAAAGACCGTCAGGGGTAACGAAGGCGGTCTTCTCACGATCCATGTCGTCTACAGCAATTTGCCAGTAGCCAGATCGGAGGTCGAGAGATGAAAAGAAGGTGGCGCCATGGAGACAGTTGAGTGCGTCGTCAATACGTGGAAGAGGATACACGTCTTTCTTGGTAATTTTGTTGAGGTGCCGATAATCAATGCAGAAACGCCAGGAGCCGTCTTTCTTCTTTACTAATACCACGGGGGAGGCCCAAGGGCTAGACGATGGTTCGATTACGTCTTTCGCTAGCATTTTGGCCACTTCTTTTTGAATCACTGCTCGCTCTGATGCAGACACGCGGTAAGGCCGACGGTGGATGGGCGCAGAGTCACCTGTGTTAATCCGGTGAGTGACAATCTTAGTCTGGCCCAAGGGACGATCATGAATATCGAAAATGTCACTATAGGAGGCCAAAACCTGGGAGAGGGCGTCGGCCTGATCAGGCGAAAGGTCTGATCCAATCATGTTTCGAAAAATGGCGTCGTCAGAACCGGGTAACCGTGAGACTTCAGCTTGGTCCGGAGCAGTTACGGCGACAACGTTGATGTCATCGTCGTCGGTTATAGCAGTGAGTTGGGCTAGCGACATCTGGTAGGGCAACACTTGGGGAATGAGGCCAAAATTGAGGAGCGGAAGGAAGACGGAGTTGTCCACTATAGTGGCGATGGTATGCGGCACAGTAATATTGCGCGTCAGTCGTGCGTCAGTTAGAGGTGTAACGATGTAGTCGCCGTCGGGAACTGGAGGGGTCGATGACAAACAGACGTGCGTCACTGCTCGAGGTGGCATGCGAACAAAAGAGGTCGGGCTCAAGCGGCTGACGGGCTTTTCACAGGTATCGGCGAGAAGAGGAAGATCGAGGCTGAGCGTGCCAGAAGAACAGTCAATTAAGGCCGAGTGTGCCGAAAGGAAATCAAGGTCAAGTATGCGGTCATGAGGGCAACGAGCCAGAACGGCGAAAAGGACGACGGTGTGACGACCGGCAATGCTGACACGAGCAGTGGACATTCCGATGACTTCCACAGTACCGCCATCGGCAACACGTATTGCCTGTGTCGTGGACGGCGTCATAATCTTCTGCAAACGGTGGCGTAGAGGAGCGCTCATAATAGACAGGTGCGCGCCTGTGTCAACGAGGGCGGTCACAGGAACATTGTCGACTTTTACTTCAAGCAGGCTGTGGTGTGTGGGGAGCGTCAGTAGAGGATTTGCAGGCGTCGATGGTATTGCAGCTTCACCTCCATAAGCTACAATATCTAGTTTTCCTGCTGCGAGCGTCCAGAGAAGGTCGGCGAGGAAAAGCGTCGGGGCTGCGGAGAGCGGCATTGGCGGCGTTGCGGGAACGGCGAGCGGGAGTAGCGGCGAACGGGCGAAGTGGCGTCATTGGTGAGAGGTTCGTGAGAGGACGAGTAGACATTGGAGGGTGCAGCGGCTGAACGTGTAGAAGTGGTAGGGCGCATGTAGGTAGGGTAGGTCTGGCGTGGTGGGTTTGACCAACGGCGACGGCAATAGCGAGAAACGTGCCCTGGCTGGTGACAGTAAAAGCAGATAGGCTGGTCATCGGGTGTTCGCCATTCTGTAGGGTTGCGGAGGGGCAATGTAGGAGAGGATCGGCGAGCGTTGCCTGGGGAGTAAGGCCTTACTGCAGGGCGAGTCAGGGGACATGCGGATGGAAGACCGAGGTTTGCAAACTCTTGCCTGACCCAGCTTGAATGAAGGCCACCGATGGCTGTGAAGGGTCAGTGGTGTGTGTTGTGAAAACTGGTGGTTGGATTGGAGCAGGACAGGCAGCTTCAATCTCCCGACGAACAATGCGTGTGACGTTGTCATAGGTGGGCGGCTGGCGAGCGGCTTCACAAGATGAGGTTGCGGCCGTGTTGGGAAGCCGCGTAAACCTCTGAGTTATACGGCGGCTCTTGGCTTGTTCAAACCGTCGGCACTCTTTGATGATTGAGTCGACGGTGGCAACGTTGGTGTAAACAAGCAGGTTGAAGGCATCGTCTGCGATTCCTTTTAGCACATGCGATACCTTCTCTGACTCAGGCATGTGCTCATCAACCTGGCGACAAAGGGCGATGACGTCGTGAATGTACACGACGTACGATTCGGTAGAGGTCTGTGCTCGGGTTGCCAGTTGATTCCGCGCAGCCATCTGCCGTCCAGCGGTGTTGCCAAAAAGGTCGCGGATCTTCTCTTTGAAAGATTCCCAGCTCGTAATGTCTGCTTCGTGCTTCTCGAACCACACCCGCGGTGGGCCATCAAGGTAGAAAAGTACGTTGGCGAGCATAAGGGTCGGGTCCCACCTATAGCTGGCGCTGATCCGTTCATACAAGTTGATCCATTTGTCAATGTCAACGCCATCCTGTCCGGAAAATACGCCAGGATCACGAGCAGGAGGTAGGACTACGTAGGTAGAAGCCACGGGAGGGGCAGGCGGTGAAGACCATGTTCCGTCAACTTGTGACATGGTCGGACCCGCGATGATACGGCCGTTGCGGAGCTTCGTGATGGGTACAGGGAACAACCAGCGCCTCCACCACAACGATGCTACGGAAAATGACACGAGGCGTGACTATTTACAAGTGTATTTATACTGATGTGCCCAGCATCGAGCAAGATGGAGGACAGCACCCACAGCAGACAGCCAGACCAGTCCTCTTTGTCGTCTTCTGTACGCAGAATGTCTGGCTCTTGATGGGTTAGCTACGTAGCAATATATTAACGTTAGATAGCTGAAATTTCTTTAAATAAATATATGCATGTTTTTGCTTCTGCTCAGCTATTTTTTGTTTTTATGTGTAGTGTAGATTTTTTTAAAAAACCTCAAAATTGGCCCAGGAAACGTTATTTTATTTACTTTGAACGTCTTTATCTCAGAAAAACCTTGTAGCAGAGCGACGAAAATTCCGCATTACGTTTTTCGCACGCTTATCTACCAAACTGCCGAATCTTACATTTATATAGCGTTTCAGTAAAGAGATATGATCGGGCTAAGTTCAAGAAAACACCGAACAATGAAAACTTCTGACGACAATTAAAAAAACCCATTTTTTTACATTTCTTCAACTTTGTCCACGTATTCTCCTCCACATTAGCTTTCACAATCATTGAAAACATGTTGAATAATGTCGTTGCACTTATAGTTACGGCCCCTCCAATGAGACCCTTAGGCAAGGATTGGCCATTCCGACTTCTTGCCCAGCAAATGTATAAAATCCAGGCCGGATTGCATTTATTTTTATCAAAAGGCCAGCAGGCACTGAAAAAGGTGTCGCCGGCACTGGAGACGTTAACTTTGAAATTATTTGGTCACTGCAGCCGCCACGAGCGCGGGGCTACCGAGAAGGCGCGCGCGCACCAGAGATGCTCGTTGGAAGAGACGGCGCAGTGAGAGCTCCTTTACGCATCCTCAGACCGATTGAGCTATATATATATATATATATATATATATATATATATATATATATATATATATATATATATATTCTGCGTCACAATCAGTGGGAAAACAATAATTGGAATCTATATGATCATCGTGTCCTTTGTCTAAAGGTGTGTATCCTGTAGAAAGCATACCTTCAATGGAATGGTCCTCTGACACGCGAGCCAGACCGCGTCTGAAATATAAAAGCGGAGAAGAAAATGCAGAGAAGCGTTAAGCACTATTGGCGAGAGGTACAACAAGAATTGTCAAGTTGAATGTGCTCGTGTATTAGTAATAATATCTGGGGTTTAACCTCGCGAGACCGCGATCTGATTATGTGGGACGCTGTAGCGCAAGTCTTTTTCGACCCCGTGGGGTTTTTTAACGCGCACCTAAATCTAAGTAAGTACACGGGCCTCAAACATTTTCGCCTACATCGAAAATGCAGCCGACACGGACGGGATTCAATCCCGCGACCTTCGCGTCAGTAATCTTCTAATGACTAATAATAATGACGAATAATGACTAGACAACAGTGGCGGGGCGAATGTGCTAGTGTAAGCAACGCAATAGTGTTGACCATGCGAATCTATTGTAATTATTTACTAGTGATTTAGCCCGTAAGGTTGTTGGCTGGGCCAGTTTACACCAACCATAAATAGCGCGGAAAACCACGGCGCTTGAAAGCCGATCAATGGTTCAAGTTATCTCTTCGCACGCAAATTAAAAGCATTCCAGTCCAAACAATCGTTATTTGGATCTCAGCACTGGCGACGTACGTGTGTGTGCCTTTCTACTCGTAGTTTCTGGTGCTTTTTACTGTCAGTAGTGATCGACCGTCATAAATACTATAAGTGCGGTAAGAGAGCCACCAACTTCCTTTTATTTTTGGTAACAGGTTAGCATAAATAAAGGAGAAAAATTTAGAATAATATGAGAATAGCAAATGCATGACATCTGAGCTCAGGGAGGTAAGGAGGCAAAAGAAAGCAGTACACGCACTTTGTATAATAATGGTGCCTCAACAGCACACTCCTCTTAGCGAATAAAAAAAGCCCTTGGTGGCTCTTTAAGTGACTTGTTCAAAGCTTTTTACCGAATACCTAAAAATAAATGCTCACTTTTGCAATCTATGCCCAAGCAATTTACTTTTCTGGATGGCCTTGTAGAGTTGATTGCGACATTTCCGTTTTTAAAATGCCCCGGTCTGATGACTTGTTGCCAATGCACGAGCTTACCAACTGAACTCTTCCAGCGTGAATTCTGCATTTGATAGCAATGTCTTATAGTCACTAAGAGGGACGTCGCCAGAATTGTTATGCGGGGGTGGGGGCGGGGTGTTCAAGTGCACTTTACGCATTTCGTGCGCGTGTTTGTTGTGTGCGTGTATACATGCAGATAGAAAACTGAAAAAATATTTAGAGTCTGGATCTGAACACTCCCACCCTCTCCCTCTGCCCTGCTGGTTACGCCAGTGGTCGCTACGGATGTTCCGAGAAGCGGGATATCTCTCTGTTAACTACCAAGCTTAGACACATTTTAGGTCCTGCTTGTCGGTCGAAACCCAGAACCAAGTTAATTACGTTAGACGGTGCGCGCAAGTTTTGAGCAAGCAATACTTCAATGGTTTCATCGTATGTGACCTTCACGTGGATGAACTCATCAATACGAAATTTCCGCCTCAATATACTTTGTATATTTAATTTGCGCAAACAAAGGACAACCATGCACAGCAATGTTTGCCATCGTTGGATTTATAAAATTACTCTTGCCAGATGTGCTGGAAAAGCTTTAGAGAAATGTCTAGTATTTTCTACATTTTAAAGCGGAAACCATCGCCAATAGAACATTGCACAAATATCGAAATTTGTAAGCAGCATGTCAACTTTTCGGAACTCGACATCTGAACATTTTCTAAGTTGCCGTTAATCCTAAAAAACGCCCACACGCACGTAATTCGTACATGCTCTTATAAGATCTTTGTCGACGACAATTTCACGTTACCCGCAATACATACGTCATTTCCACCTGGGTAATCTGTTAGATCATATAGGGCACAAATGTGGTTGGGCTGGGCTGTGTACCCCACCCGAAAAATTCTACATGGGTCTTGTCTTGGTGACATGAAGTTTCATTTGTGTCGACAAAAAATGCCTGAGGCCTCACACCTATGTAAAATACCCCCTTAATTTTACTATGTGAAAGCGCATGTACAACGAAGATGTTAAACAAGCACCACCACCACAGTGGAAGTCAGACACGCCCCACCAACACAGCGGTCATTAGACAACCAACGGCGCAGCGCTTGAGGCAATACTTTTCTTTACACGCTGTTCCATGTGGTTGGTGCGGGTCATTGTACCACATTTGTCTGCGCTTGTCTACTGGTGTGATGTCTACAATAACACCTCCAACTATGACCACCGATAAGTATTTGTCTTGTTTAATCGATGCCACTTATGTCCTAATGAAACTTTTGGTGTATATTTTGGCTCTTCCTGCGATTATAGATTATCGAGACTAACATTCCTTGTCCTGTGGCGCATGCCCGCATACCACAGGACGGGGTATGCTAATATGTATCGGGAAATGGGCATTCCTATTTATGATTCTTCTATAACGACTATTTCAAATAAATATTTTTATATATTTGTTATATATTCTCATTATTGGCGCACTGACATCAACCCATACGCCCACTTCGAAAGCTGCCGTTTGAAATCAGTTTGCGTGGCCACTGTCTCTTTGATATGAAGGTGTTCGTCTCTCATGGTGATGAGAGTTTTGTGACGAGTGCCACAAAATATCCGCACCAGCTGGAGACTAACAGTTTCGCTTTAACACGAAGATGGTACTGGCTTTGTCAGTTTCTTGTAATATGAAGGTCTGATGACCTGTTGTATGCTAGGGTATCAATTATAAAGGAGCAGCACCCTGATTACAAGAATGGATATTGACTTTGATCACATCGTGAAGCGGCTACTGGGTGTAAAAAAGGTCTAAGCATGAAGTTTGAAATAATTCCTTACCCCGTCAGCCATAACAGAAAGTCCGCTTTCCACATATTTATATGTCGTCTCGCATATGCAACAAAAGCCACCAGTGCATCTACACCCTTTACCTTCTTGTTTGACCATAAGACCGAGAAGGGCTCGTTTTCCTGTAACGTCACTTTAATAAGTACAGTGTCTCTTGCAGTTCATTCTACTTACCTCGCGGGAAATTTTAACTCCTATTAGGTTGATACTGCCTGGAGGTACCAGTTGTCCAAGGATACGACTTATCTGTGGGCATTGCAGACGTGTAAATCAAATAATCCAGAGTACTCGTTTGCTAAATCACATAATTGAATTCGACAAATATCCGCCTTTGTCATCGTATTTAGCGTGGCCCATGTAAATGAATAAGCATGCAGTGTAGTTCGATCTTCTTTGAACAAAAAAGATGTCATATCAAATAATAAAACATCCTTCCCCTCATAATAAAAGCAGGGTGAAAACGTATCTTACACTTGTGCCTTATACTTGTGCCTTATAAACGGTGCCTTATACATGTGTATATATTTTGTAAGCACCATATGGTTTACGTACCTCATCCACAATCTTTCTAACATAAGCGTCAATAATTTCGTCGTCCTGCCCCAGTCGTGTGGCGAGTGTCTGGTCTACTACGACAAATAGATCCATTGTGAAATCAGGTTCAGTATGATGCAGATGTTCTTCTATGTGAAAAATGGAAAGCAGCACAATGTAGACAAAAGAAATCAGCGAGGTATCGTCGTATGCATTAATTATTCATATGCATTGCAATGACAAAGAACGGCACCGATACTCGGGTGCTCGCGCGCTCTCAGTTGTCTAGCGCAGGGCTCGGCAACCTTTCGAAGCGGAGGGCCGAGTTGCGTGAAGCCGACACGGCGGGTGCCGCACGGCCCAACGAAATTGATAATAATGTAAAAACTGGAATAGAAATTATGTTTCTTTCCAGCAAGTTTGTCAGAAGGTTGCAATTTACACAGTAGGTTAGAAACAAAAGCTTCATTTGAGGTCAAAACTGCCATAGCGGCCCTCAGATAAGCCACGACAAGGGAAAGAAGCGGCGGTTCTGACGTCACTCCGGGGCACGCAGAGACGAGGAGAACAAAGGGTCAGAATAAAACAGGCAGCCCAGTGATCGGCTGTTGTCTTTTCTCGTCATCAGAATGGCGTAGTCTAAAAAAGCTCAGCCTTGAAACTAAAGCCACTTGACCACATGGACCAGAAGCCGCGTGCACTCGTGAGTATTTTGCGTTGAGGGCCTTCAGCCATGGAAACCGGTAGCGTGCCGCCGCAGCGAGTGCCGTTCGGGTGTGGCTTCCAGGCCTCCTCTGCCCCTGTTAACCTGCCGGTACCACATGCACCGTCCTGGGAAGGCGTCAAGGCCTCCTCGGCGACTGCATGGTACTGCTTCACTAGCTCTGCGATACCTTATGTCGGTAGCACAGAGGTCGGGATCATCCCGCCAGGAGACGCCGTCCCGGCTTTCCGTGGCATACACCCTTGTTACAACATAGCTACTAACAGATGTCGACCATATTAGTTTAGTCAACGGATCATCGCCTCTCTGATTGCTGCGACCACCGCATACTCCACGGCCGCCGCCACTGGATCTCCGGGCGGCCTACCCGACGATGCAGCGCAGATCATCTGCGCGACCACGCACTTGTCGCCAAAACTTGACACTTCGGGGCCTTCGAACGGCAATTTCTAGCCCAGTGGTGTGAGTTCCGGGGCCCCTGTATTCTCCGTAGGCGTCGCCCCTTGCCCTTCAGGCGCCTCGCTCGACCACCTCGCGGACGTCATACGGGCGATATCTTTGTTCACTAAGAAACTAGACCGTTTCGCCGCGAGAACTTTCAGATCATCGCCGGCCACGTTACCATTAGTGGCTGCATGGAAACCACCGGACTTCTAAGGTTTCTAAAGGTACGTACACACTGGTGGAAAGCATGCCGCGGCGGCGTCCCGCCCGTCGGAACCTCCGCACGGAAAGCAGCGGCAAGCTGTCCACATTGCCGACGCGAGTCACGAGACAAAGTGGACATGTCGAGGCGCGCGCGCCCGCCGGCTCGCTCTCGGCTCGCGATTTCCCCCCGAAAGACGAAGAGCGGTGGCGTGTGTGAGGAGAACAATGTCTAGTTGCTATGACGACAACCCTTGTGAGAAGGAGGAAAAGCAGGCGCTGATTGGTGGTTTGCTTGTGCGGCAGTCGGCGGCAGCGACAAAAATAGGTCCCGGAGCGATTGGGTCGGCGGCAAAAAAGCGTTGACGCTCCGCGGCATCGCGCGAGCGGTGAGCGGCGCGCGGGATAGTGCCGCGCCGCCAGTGTGTTCGTACCTTAAGACGAAGCCATCCTATTGATACAAACCGTCAAAGATCTCGGTACCCGCCCTGCCTGGCCGGATCAGCATACATGGCTGGTGGCGTTGGACCGCATTCGAGATGGCGCTAAGATATGGCGCAACTACAAAGGCATCAGACAATACTTGGCGGAATGGAATGCCATGTTGATTCATGCCTTTGGCTGATTTCTACATGCTAGCGACCCTCTCGACCACAGACCGAAAGTCTCAGAGCTGTGCCATGCAAAACACCGGGAAAGGCGTCGCAGAATGCGACCAGACATGTCGGCTGCAGATTCCTCACTTCACTGCAGATCTCAGAGTCTGCGCCGGAATACAACGCTGCAACATTGATGACACAGGCCGAGATACCGTTTTTGCATCCATAGCAGTTAGATCAGTGGGCCTGAAGTTTACCAACACCTAGGTATGAGGACACGACAGATCCTCAATGACCTGACGTGCTCCATCTCAGGGACGTCTACCTGAACACGGATATTATCACACCGTCGAAGTCACGTGCATGGACTTCACTGGAAAAATTGGCTGTGTGCGCGAACATTCCCCGCTCGCTGTGCAGTGTCTCATTTAATAGAATCCAGACACCAAACACCGCCTATAGAATCAGGAACCTTGCCGTGGGCTTTGTTACAAAGCTCCTTGAAATACTCGCAAAAGACCAGTCTTCAAAGCCGCAGAACTGTTCCCTGTGCCGAGGCCCAAAATGGGTCTCGTGGGTAACTCTACAACACTGCAGCATTTCATCAAGCTCGTGCAATTCTAGCAAATTGTTAAAGGAGCATCGGGTACAAAAGTGAACGCCTTCCAAGACTCCTCGTGCATTGGTTGACTTGATCAGCACGTTTCAGCGTCTTCTGCCCCAAGAAACAAACAGCAGCAAGAACAAGTGTCCAGACAAAAAAAAACCCATGAAACACCTTGGGAGAACGCCCACAAGCAATTCAAGGAACAGGCCTACAAGTGACACAAACGGCTCAGAGGGCAAGGGCGTGACTGGGAACTCCTCTGTGGCGGACTTTGGTAACGGTACTTGAGAATCCACAGCACACAAACGAACACGGGACAAGAAGCAGGCAAGACAAGCCCTTTCTTTGCAAGAAGAAACGAAAGAACGTAAATGAACACGTGTCGTCTATGCCAAACGATTGAGTCCTTTCTTAGATAGAAGAACAGACGTCCTCCCTTCTGAATTAGTAACGATGTCAAGTCACGGAACATCAACGTGATCACGCTTGCCCGCCACGACCTTTGCCCTGCCTGCACTACAGTAGAGCTGGAGCTTGAGTGTCTGAGTGCAAGAGGCATGCAACGACCACGACGTGTGTCCCATAACAGAGACGTTGTTGGCAGTTTCTCAAGCCAAGTGAGAGCCTGGCCGGGACTGACCACCGGATGCAGCCAGTGCCACCCACCGGAGACATTGTCGGAAACTCCGCGCCCTCGCAGTCATGGCCGAGTGCAATGATGAAGAACGGCACCGAGGCTCGGGTGCTCGCGCGTGCTCATTAGGCTGGCGCGCAGACGAGGAGGATAAAGAGTCGGAATAGTTTAGATTGTCCAGCAATCGGTCATTATCTCTGTCCTCATCGTTAGAGCATGTAAACTTATCAGTGCTCGTTAAGAGCTGCTAGAAAATCACCATAAAAAAGTTGGCTCACTGCAGTTGGCGGATTAGAAGCCGCTATGATTGGTTAGCATTCATTTCGAACCAACACTCTAGTTTAGAATAAAATGCGTATAATAAAACACGTCATCTTTTATATGGCATGACAATGTGGCAGTAAAAAGGCAGAATTTTTTTCTCTGACAGCGGGATTAGTCTGCGCCCGAGTTTCTTTTCAGAAATAGTTACTTAGGGTATTGTAACGTGTTACGTTCATCATTACTTATGGGCAATACTACCTATTCAATACAACGTCAAAATTATGGCGGCGTGGAGATGCCCAAATAAGAATAGTGTTAATAACTGACATGCCAAATTTTTATATCAATTATTCGTACCCTCCAGCATACTTTGTCCACGAGGACTACGTGCTTTTGTGCAGATGTTGACAGGAAAAACGCAGCTGCCACTGAAATTTGGAAATACTTAATACACAGTCAACATGTTTGGCCGAGAGCAATACGCAAAAGAGCAAAGGACGCATAGTAACACTCCGCTAGGTGAAGGAGCCAATGTCATGTGTTGTTTGCCTCAGCTGCGATGATCGATGTGCGTACTCATGCTGTACCCGGCGTAGCTCATCTATTGAGCATCTGTTTTTGTCATATTTATCTGGACGCTGTTATCTATAAATTTGAAGTTATGATGTACAATTATTCGTGAGAGCTGATTAATACTCTCGTGTTGCCATAGGTCTGATATTTTACACCAATTAAGTTACAAAACCACCAATGAAATAATGACCTTTTTTGTAACACTCGCGCTTTTGTGCGTCATAATTTTGAGGGCATTGTCCTTTCGTACCTACACGGCAGTATTAAGGCGTAAGCCTCAGATTCCTCATCAGGCGCGAAAATTGGCTGTCGGCGTTCCGCGTCGGCATGCATCGTCGGCGGCGTCGACACGAGCGATCAAAAATATCGTCATCACGTGGTGACGTCCCCGTATGACGTACCATGAATCACAAGTCGTCAAAACTATTGACGTCATCAAGATGTCACATAACATGACGTCACATGATGACACCACATGGCGTCGTCACTTCGTCAAAGGTGGGTCAATCACAGAGGCAGCGCAAAAACAAGTTAGGTGCAGAAATCTTCGGAAAGAGGAGGTCCAATACATCGACTGAAAAGAAAAAGAACAAAATGATGGCTTTCGCCTTCGAGTCATCTTTGGAGAACGCATAAGGAACCCTGTGAGTTTTTTTAGTAGCGCTCCTTTTTCCTATACAACCTTTTTCACTCTCTCAATCGGCTGCAGAGCACGCCCTGCAGCACTTTGAAAGAGCTGACAATCAGGATGCAGAGTGCCATGAAAGTG
Organism: Rhipicephalus sanguineus; assembly: GCF_013339695.2. Classification (NCBI taxonomy): domain Eukaryota; kingdom Metazoa; phylum Arthropoda; class Arachnida; order Ixodida; family Ixodidae; genus Rhipicephalus; species Rhipicephalus sanguineus. The sequence goes on from NC_051183.1 coordinate 57,278,022, forward strand.
TCATGAACGCAGGCCTTAGTTGAATTCAGCACCAACAGCGCAGGCCACTAGAAGAACTCTGTCTTCATTCAGGTGGAGTCACCTAAAGATGGCGGAGTATTTTAAACCCAATCATGCTTCCCACACTGTCTGTCTGAGAATACCGCAGGCCGATTTTGTTATTGTGATACATTACCAAAGGATTCGCATAATTTCCGCATTCTGTCAGTGCGGTAGCTTGTTTTACTTGTGGCCCGCCATATCCTTGATAATAGACAAGAAATGTAGGCCAGTTTTCTTGTATGGCCCATGCTGGAGGCTTTGTCCTTGGAGGACCGAGCGACATGAGAGCAACGTAAAACGAGCCCATTCTGTTCTTCATTCCACAAAGACTAAGTGGTGGACGATGCGTGATTCTATTTAATGACGGCGCAGTCACCAGTAGCCTACAAAAAGAAGTTGATTGCGATGAGCCCAACATTGCAAGAACATCGTGAAATTGCAGTGTACCTGGCGAGAGCACATTCTACACCGAAGAGAATGTGGATGAATGCCAAAAAAAATTACACCATCTCCCGCTAAAGGGAACCACGTGTGGATGCGAAGCAGCGGAGAAATGGTTAGCTTGAGCGGGAGACGGTGTAACTTTGTTTTCTTGCTTTCTCGAGCCTGTGCCTTACTCTGGCGTAGAATCAGCACTGTGTTCCAGTCTCTATCCAGCTCCCACTGCGTGGAACTGCCGGCGTCCGAGGTATTCGACTCCCGCAAAGTCGCATGATCATGTTCGTCTGCTTCTCTGCAGTCCACGTCAATGGTGTCGTCGTGGGATTCTTCAGCGAGGAAAGGAGAGCAGAAGCGCCCCGCGTCTAGAGCCACAGAAGCAGAGGCGGCCATCGGCCACTCGTGCCACGTCAAGTCCCTGGAGGCGCAGGAGAGAATAAGGCGCGCGAGAGGCGGAGTGGAGGGGGGAGAGGGGGAGTAGAAAGGAGGTGTGTGCAGAGGGTCTTCCAGATGCGCAGTAAGGGTGGTCACGCCGCACACGACCACCACCGGATTGAACTCCGCCATAAGATGCTTCGCATCTAATAAAGGGATAAAACACTCGTTGAAGTACGTAACTCTGAGCAATCGGAGCGTGGCTGACTTGCGAAAGTGCCAAGCACTCAACTCGGTGTCAGCCGGCTGCGAGAATCTTCAAGCACAGGCTCTGTACGAGTTTGAATTTATTAAATTTGTCTTAACGCAGGCGGACTATGTCCAATATGACTGACGACTAGACTTGTAAAGCGCTCAAATATAGTGATCATGGAGGTTTGTTTATCCTATACACAAGATGGTACACTGGGGCAACTGCTGCGTCGCTGTTTTTCTTGATAGCCAGGATTTAAATTGCCTTTCAGCATGACGGCTGCTCATTCGCTCGTAGCAGACTGCGCCAAGCACACAACGCTATAATAACTAGCGGCGCGTAAGATGACTTACGCGCCGCTGTAAGTCATCTTTTCGTCCTGTTTACTTTCTTCACATTGATATTCTAATTACTACAAATAACACCCCCTATACTTTTCTTGGCATTACTGTTTGTTAGTTCTCATTAATATTGTGTCTAAGAAAGAAAAACGAGCCCTTAAAAGTAATCTTTCCTTCATTCATAGCGAGGGTCTCGTTCTGGCAGACATGATACCTTCAGGTAGTATGCGAGGGATTATTGGTCAGCTGCCTGCTCGTAAATAGTTCACGTGTTACGTGACGCCAAAAAGGCACAAACAAGAGTGTTCCACACTCGCCGCCATGGCTGCGACTGGCGCTGACTAACCCTCCTTACTTTAAATCCACATATATACCCTATAAAGTGGACCGGGAGATGACCGCCGCCGTAGCTCAGTGGTAGAGCATCAGACGCGTTATTCGAAGGTCGCAGGTTCGGTCCCTGCAAGCGGCAAGTCATCTTTTCGTCCACTTTACTTTCTTCACATTTATATTCTAATTACTACAAATAACACCCCCTATACTTTCCTAGGCGTTACTGTCTGTTAGTTCTCAATAATATTGTGCCTAACAAAAAAACGAGCCCTTAAAAGTAGTGTTCTTTCCTTAATTACCGCAAGGCGCCTTGGGAAGTATAGTGAATTAACATAATATGAGAGAAAATGTATGACAGCACAGAAAGAAAACAGAACGGCAAAATATTAAGAAAATTAGAAAGCAACCACAGCTGATTCACCCACATGCGCCAGTACTGGCGTGTCATCTACATAAAACCTAGGCCGAATGCTATGTTGCCGCACCCGATGGTCCTTGAAAGTCAGAACACCCGGTGTCGGATGAACTCGCAGTATTCCTTTAGTCCAGAACCAAGCTAAGCCGCGCACTACTGCGCTCGATCGGCTATGGCCTACGTAAGCCTGTGTACAAGATATCACTGCGAACCAAACGCCGGCTTACGATGATGCCTCTGCGGATGAATATACAGGCTCACCCAGGGCCCGCTCACGCTAGCGGCAAGCCTGCCGCAACGGCGCGGTGCCGCAGAACGTCCGCCGTCGCCGCACGCGCGAGAGCCGTCCTACTTGCACGGCAAACTTCGCCGGCGAGCCTCCGAAAAACATGGCCGCACTGCAAAAAGCGGTTGTCGTCCACCTCGAATCTATCAAGTGGCCGATGAGCGCTCTGTAGCTTGTAAGCTCCGAACTGATGCGTCCATTTGCTTTAGATTCATGTCCTTAAGCTTCGACAGCAAAGTATTCGTGCCGATTTGGCGCCGTTTTTGAGAGCCGTAGTGAAATAATCGATGCTGTAGGCTTAGCGAGTGGAGATGGGCGCTTCCGAGTGCTCGGAGGACATAGATTACGTGTTTGTTAGTTGTTTCTAATCCTCCATAGCTGGCGCCACGTGACCTGGCGCCTGCTTGAGGACACTTTATTTGATAATACGCGACGCTTTCTTTAATGCCGGACAGACTAAAACGCTTTATCGACTGCTGAAACCATGCCTGGCAACGACACGGACGACATACGCACTTCTAGCGTGAAAATCTCGGAAAAAAAAGCAAGCAGCCCGAAGCGTCCCGCGACAGACGCACACGACGCGGAGAGCCAAAAGCAGACGACGCGGCGCGCCGTAGTCATGGCAATCGCTCCTCCGTCGCTGATTGGCCACGTCGCTCTGCGGCAGACGGAGGACGGCGAGAAAATGGGTCTCGGACCTATTCTGCGAACGGCAAAGAACGGCAGACGTGCGCGAACGAAATCGCTTGCGCGGCAGCCTGAGAACGTCAAACGGCAAACGGCAAGCTGCCGTGCCGCTAGCGTGAGCGGGCCCTTAGGGTGAACACAGCACAGCGTCGCTGCGCTTTGCGGAGCGGCAGTGCCTCCGGCGCGGCGACGTATTGAATCGAAGCTGCGCGCGCGCACCGGGACGCGCCACTCTTGCTGTCATCATCATCATCATCATCAGCCTGTCTACGCCCACTGCAGGGCAAAGGCCTCTCCCATGTTCCGCCAATCCACCCGGTCCTGTGCTTTCTGTTGCCACGTTATACCTGCAAACTTCTTAATCTCATCTACCCACCTAATTTTCTGTCTTCCCCTCACGCGTTTGCCCTCTCTTGGAATCCAGTCAGTTACCCTTAATGACCACCGGTTATCCTGCCGACGTGCTACGTGGCCGGCCCATATCCATTTCTTCCTCTTAATTTCAACTATGATATCCTTAACCCCCGTTTGTTCCCTGACCCACTCTGCTCTCTTCCTGTCTCTTAAGGTTACACCTATCATTTTCCTTTCCATCGCTCTCTGCGTCGTCCTCAATTTAAGTTGAACCCTCTTTGTAAGTCTCCAGGTTTCTGCTCCGTAGGTAAGTACCGGTAAGATGCAGCTGTTATATACCTTCCTCTTGAGAGATAGTGGTAGACTACTATTCATGATTTGATAATGCTTGCCGAATGAGCCCCATCCCATCCTTATTCTTCTAGTTATTTCACTCTCATGGTTCGGCTCCGCGGTTACTAGCTGTCCTAAGTAGACGTACTCCTTTACAACTTCCAGCGTCTCGCCACCTATCGCGAAGCGCTGTTCTCTGCCAAGATTGTTCCACATTACTTTAGTTTTATGCATATTAATTTTCAGACCTACTCTTCTACTTTCCGTATCCAGTTCAGTAATCATGAGCTGTAATTCGTCTCCCGCGTTACTCATCAATGCAATGTCATCAGCGAAGCGCAGGTTACTGAGATACTCTCCATTAACTCTTATCCCTAATTCTTCCCAATCTAGGGCCCTGAAAACCTCCTGTAAACACGCGGTGAATAGCATTGGAGAGATCGTGTCTCCCTGCCGTACGCCCTTCTTTATTGGAATTCTGTCGCTTTCTTATGAAGGACTGTAGTGGCTGTGGATGCGCTGTAGATTTCTTCCATTATGTTTATATAGGCTTCGTCGATGCCCTGATTCCGCAGTGCTTGCATGACTGCTGATGTCTCCACCGAATCAAATGCCTTCTCGTAATCTATGAAGGCTATGTATAGGGGTTGGTTGTATTCCGCGCATTTCTCTATCACCTGATTGATAGTATGAATATGGTCTATTGTTGAGAAGCCTGTACGAAATCCTGCCTGGTCCCTTGGTTGATTAAACTCTAATGTCGTATTAATTCTGTTAGCAATTACTTTTGTGAATAGCTTGTAGACAACGGACAGTAAGCTGATGGGCCTGTAATTTTTCAGGTCCTTGACGTCCCCTTTCTTATGGATCAAGATGATGTTGGCATTCTTCCAAGATTCTGGTATCCTCCCTGTCGAGAGACACTTCGTATACAGGGTGGCCAGTTTCTCTAACATAATCTCTCCACCGTCTTTCAACAAGTCTGATGTTACCTGATCCTCACCAGCGGCTTTGCCTCTTTGCATTCCCTTTAGGGCTTTCTTTACTTCTCCTGTTAATACTGGTGGGATGTCAGATTCCTCTGGGATATTACTGCTTCTTACGTTATCATCCTGACTGTCTCGGCTGCTGTACAGATCTCTGTAGAACTCTTCCGCTATCTCAACTATTCTATCCATATTGGTTGTGACCTTGCCATCCTTGTCCCTTAACGCATACATCTGATTTTTGCCTATGCACAGTTTTGTCTTCGTAGCTTTGAGGCTTCTTCCGTTCTTTAGAGCATGCTCAATTCTCTCCATATTATACTTTCTTATGTCGGCTACTTTACGCCTATTGATCAACTTCGAAAGCTCCGCCAGCTCTATTTTGTCTGTTGCCTTTGAGGCTTTCATAGCTTGACGTTTCTTAATGAGGTTTTTCGTCTCTTGGGATAGCTTACCAGTGTCCTGTCTAACGACTCTACCCCCGACTTCCACTGCACACTCCTTAATGATACTAGTCAGATTATCATTCATTGCGTCAATGCTAAGGTCGGTTTCCTCGGTTAAAGCCGCGTACCTATTCTGAAGTGAAACTCTGAATTCCTGTACTTTCCCTCGCAGAGTTAGTTCATTAATCGGCTTCTTGCGTATCAGTTTCTGCCGTTCCTTCCTCACGTAATTGCTGTAATTCTTGCTCTTGCTGTAATTCACTCTTGCCTCACTCTTGCTGTAATTCACAGCAAAAGGGAGCGCGGCGTGCTCCAGCCAAGGCTCCAGCGCACCCTGCGCGCTTGCGCCACTTCGATACGATCCGCGGCCGCACCGGATACACTGGTGTTGCGCAGAGCGCGGCCACGCTCCGCTACGTTAACCCTATGAGTGGACGAGTCTGTCACACCACTTGTTCTCTACTTTGCTTTACGTTAGCTGGTATATCGCAAACTCTGTCTTGTGCAATAAATGTACGATTGAATATCGGTAACCGATACAAAAACACGGTACATACAATGCTCCTTTTTGAACCTATATGTAGTAACTTACTGCTCACAATAGTACTGGTCACAGCGGTACTTGACTCGACTTCGTCCTTTTGCACAGTCTTTGAAGATGATTGGCAAAGTGCTGAAAGCAGAAAGAAATAATAACAGCATGTATATTTTCAACGCATACGCGATATTTGAAACAGAACTTCATTTTGAATGAACCGCGCCAAAGCAAAATATGCTGAAAAAGAAAACAAAATAATGGAACACAAGTGACCACTGTGCGCTGCTATTGATCCGTTGCACAATAAGGAACAGTGTAAAAAGCATCATCAGTCTGTTGCGTGCGTTCAACGCACTTTTTAAGTTTTGTGCTTTCTTGACAATTTATCTAGTGCGTAACGAACTAAAATTCATAACTAGATATTTTTGTGTTCATGAACTATCGTCCGCGATTAGTGTCGGCATTTAAAACACAGGCATGACACGAAACACTGTGGCGCGCAGTTGGTTGCCCTATATGTCGAAACGTGTTAGTTCTAATAAGTGTATGGCTGTCAGAGGTTTACCTTCAAAGGAAGCAATACTTTTTGAGGAAACACTTTAGAGAAACACACCTCACGCCGGACGACAAAATGTGTGGTGTCTTGAGAGGTCTTCAGCGCAGGACGTTTTTCTTCTATTGAAGGAGAAATTGCTGAATCCCACCCCGTGTAAACTGAACGATATATTTATCGTTCTGAATGTGCATAAGGCTTTTCATGCGATAGAACATCAGGCGGTCTTGCAAGGCCTCGATGACATATGCTGATAAGCGAACCTGCCAATACATGTGGAGTTTCATACAAGACTACACTGCAACACTCCACTTAGGATCGGTCGCATGCAACCTTAGGAAACTGCCCAACAAAGGTCCACCTCACGTTTTCATTGTCTCCCTTCGTTTTCAATGATGGACTACGTGGACTTCCTATTAGCTTTCTTAACCTGAACTGATCGTGAAGTGAACGTCAACTAAACCTGAATCACGGTCTGGTCTGGTGCCCTGCCCCTACGGGCAAGCAGGGTACTCAACTTGTCCACTCCTCAACTTGAAAACTTATCAACCGAGAACTTACCCCCCGGCCACCGCCGATACATACTTACATAATCCCTGGGGATCAACAGGTGACGTGATAAACTATCCGAGAGAACCAGCGCTTGCACCACAGAACTATGGCACCACCTCATGGACAACTCAATAAGAAACAAGCGTTGGACTGGCGTCCTACACAGGCTAGCACATGTCCTTATTTACACAAGCTACGCACCATATACCTAGACAGGTACACGGATGTATGTCCCTGTTGCGGAGGCACTCCAACACTCACATGCCTAGAGCGGCCATTCTCGGTCGGTATTGGGAATACATGACAAATACGCACATGGTATAAAGCAAATACGCACCTGACGACTTTCGGTCACGCCCCTCGAGCCGCTGGGGCCAGCGGGGCCCTAGAAGAATGGCCCTGCCTGCGGTAATCTACCATCAGCTTGGGCTTACAATAGCTTATTGTCTACATAACGGGAGTTGGTGCGAAAGGATAAGCGTAGTGATGCAGTTGAGCTAAAGAAACGTGGCAATCTTGCCACCCCCATGCACTGCTGCCATTCCGCATTATAGTGCGGATTGCTTGGAACCTATTTGCCCTAGAAACAGTTCAATGGTTCTGCAAACTTAGTTCTGGAACACGGATATGCACATGCATCGAGTTTAGCAAACATACGCACCACGTGAGAGCAAGGACAAAAAAATCGCCAGGTCTGTGCCGTACACGCAGCACAGTCACAGCGAAAAGTGGAAGAGCGGCCTTTCTAGAGTTTGTTGTCGATCGCGGCCAGAGGATTCCTGGACTAAGGAACCCTCCCACCTAGGGTGACCCCAAGCTTACGAGCTCGGGAACACTGTTTCAGCCAAATAAAAGTTTATTTCATCATTGTAAACCCTCTTGGGGCAACTAATACAAATACACTTGTAAGGTACCCTCTACGCTGTAAATTTTAATTTTGTGTCAACCAGGGAAGCACCCACTATGCCATAAATATTTTTTGTGTAATAGGGAAGCACCCACTCGGCCATTATTCGTCATGCTGCAGAAAAGCGTGGTACCCATCTGTAATGTATTATGGGTACGTTGTGCTGTTGCTGATGACAATGAAGAATTATGGCTGATCCCTTTGTAATTGGTCGGAAGCATTCAACGATCCAATCGTTGCCCAATTAACATTATGTGAGGTTTGGTTGATATTTTACTCTTCTACCACGCTATATTACATATGTTAACGCGATTCCTTGCCCGATATGACGCCTGTACATAGAAGTTTTGCGAAGGAGTTCCCAGCACCGGCGTGGCACTGTCGTAGAATACTCGACCGCCACGCTGAGGGCGCAGGGGTTTTTTTTATTCATATTTTTTATTTCAATTTTCCTTATTCCACACGATAGCGGTTACGGATACCTGTGGCGGTGGAGGCGGCGGCAGACACCCACGGCGCCGAAATCAGCTCTTGTGGTCTCATAACAGCTTTTGCTGGACAACAAACCACATCGCTGCTGCATTCGCTGTCTTTGAGGGAGTTGCCACTGCTAGCATTAGCAACTCTTTCACAGGATGTCGAAGAGTTCTGCGCATTCATTCTGTGCATTATTTCCTGCAGTACGATGCACACGTGGTCCCATTACGTTATCGCTTTTTATTCTTGAAGGCGGAGAGAAACAAAGGGACGAAACAGGAAGTAAAATAGAAATAAGTAGAAAGCAAAAGAAAAAATCAGACAGAAAAAATGAAAAAGAGAACACGAATCAGAGAGTAGGAAAGAAAGAGAAAAACGAACAGAAGTAAAGAAGGCTGCCCAGCTCTGCACTTCCTTCACCACTGTGAAGCTGCCTTATTTTTTTAATGCGCGTATATTCAGAACAAACTTCCCGTAGCATTGTGAGTACGCTGAACGCACCATCATTTCTTCATATCTTCGAAATGATTTCAAGAAGCGCCATCAGCACGCAATTGCCGAAACTCATTGTCATGTCGTGATGGCATCTGATGTACTGCTTACGTCATTACCGCCATCAGCCTGCCTACCCCCACTGCGAGGTAATGGCCCCTGCCATGTTCCTCCCATTAAACTGATCCTGTGTTTCCTGCGGACGCGTTATCTTCACACATTTCTTACGCTGACCTGCCCTCCTAACTTCCTGCATCCTCCTGCCGCTTCTCATGTCAGGTTGCCGATTTTAGAAAAACAGGCGCTTACACTATATCTTGCTGTCCTCTCTTAAAAACATTTCCACCAGTCATGAGCTCTGTAGGCTTTCATCGTCGTGGGCACTCTTAGTTGAAGGAAGGAAAGAGAGGAAATAATAAAACAGTCAAGTTGTCAGCGGTGACGTATAGTGTGTCAAACAGTTCCTCTCGGCTCATTCGCTAGAGCAAGCAAAGAAGAGAATGGGGAAACGGGAAACAAGCGCCGTTTCGGCGGAGTAGAGCAGATGCCGTAGAATGGGAGGAGGAAGAAAAAAAAAAATTGAGATGGCAGAAGCGCAACAAAACGCAGAGCGCGGCTTCCGCGGCGCGCCTTTGAAGGTCGTCGGGAGCATTGTTGCTTTGCTTGCGTGGCAGCAATTACTTGCTGCGAGGGGTGCATCCGTGGCAGAGTAAGCCCGATCCCGCGCCTTTTGCGGTCACTTAAAGAGGGAGGAAAAAAAAAAAAGAAAGAAGGGGGGGGGGGTCGGTGTTCTTTTGACGCTTACCCGTTGCGTGTGTGTGGGGGCACAGATTGTGCATGCGCACGAGGCCCCTTGTGAACTACACGTTAATCCTCGTGTCTGTGTCGAAGTGGCGGCGTGAGTACAAGAATCCTGCCCTGTTAGCGCGGCTCTCCGAGGCGCCTGTGGTTGAAAAATGTAGTGCGGGTCAGCCTATCCCAATTAAAAAATGAATTAATAAGTTAAGCAAACTGGTTAAAATATAGAAAGAAAGGAAGAAAATGAGAATAAAAACGAATAAAACGTTGAAAAATATAATAATAAAAAGGCAAAGGTAAGATGTGGGAAAGGTATACATTGAATACTGAAAAGTCGGAAAAAAATAAAACATACAAAAGCACATGTCAACAAAATTGCACAAAAGTGCAGAATATGCAAAGGTTTCCGGTTGGTCCGCTCCCCCAGATACTTGTTCGATACCATTTTAGCATACATGACGAGTTACAACTGTCAGGATTCCTTTTCCCGTCTACTAACTTTTGCATGACCGAAGAAACGAGAGGTTCCCCATGTTTTCATTTATGCCGTGTGTCACTGTTTCAAATTTGTGGATGAAATAGGACTCTCGTTGTTCCCGTTCGCGAGTGCTGCGGAAGCCTGACTGCAGGAGGGTGATGCGTATTTTGTCGAATGAGTGTTCTGGCAAACTCAGATGTTTAGAGAAAGGGAGATCTGGCAGAGTACGCGCGTGAGCTCTGTGGTTATTCAGACGTAGTCTAAACGCCGTCCCAGTCTGGCCTATATACTGCTGGCCACAGACATCGCAATGTAGCATATATACAACATTCTGACTGTCACAATTTAGAGGTCCCTTAATTTTGAATGTGAAGTCAGAGGACGAAGCCTTGGCAACACAGGTTGTGGTCATATGTTTGCAGACCTGGCAGCGCTGTTTTCCACATGGCCTGCAACCCGATTCCCTGTTTTCAGACTCGGTCGTCTTAGCTCTTACTAGGATGTCCTTTATATTCCTTCCGCGCCGGTAGACCACTCGCGGCGGCTCCGTGAAAACTGAGGACAGGCGCGTACTCTGCTGTATAATGTTGAAATGTTTAGAGAGAATGTTGTTGAGGTGCGGTAGTGTGGACGAGTACGTGAGGACAAGGTTCGTTTGGTTTTTTGAGTGGCATTGTTTCGAGCCCGACAAAATTTCGTTTCTATCTAAACTCCTCGCCCGGCTTATAGCATCATCGATGATACTCTCTGGGTAGTCCTTCGCCACAAGGGCCGTTTTAAGATCCTCGGCATGACCTTCGAAATCTGACACGTCCGAACAAATTCGGCGGTATCGATGGGCTTGTGAGTATGGTATGGCTGTTTTGCAATGACGTGGATGGCTACTCTTAAAGTGAAGGTATTGATGGCGATCCGTTGGTTTTTTGTATAGATTTGTATGGATGCGATTCTCATTAATTTTAACAGTGACATCAAGAAAGTTTATGGTTGATTTCGAGTAACTGTGTGTAAAAGATATTGAAGGGTGAGTTGAATTGAAATCATCTATGAACGAAAGGAGACTTTCCTCTCCGTGGTGCCAAATAATGAATACATCGTCTAAGAACCTTTTGTAGACGAGAGGCTTCAATGTTCTGGTTGCAAGAAAAGGTTCTTCAATAGATGCCATAAAAATATTCGCGTAATTAGGAGCCATCTTTGTACCCATTGCTGTACCGTTTATCTGGAGAAAATGTTTATTATCAAATTCGAAGTTATTGTGGCTAAGTACCAACCTCAGAAGTGTCGACAGCGTGTCCTCGTCTAAGCATAAGTGTGTACTAGCGTTCTTGAAAGCTTGCACCGTTGCAACAATGCCATCTGACTGTGGAATGTTTGTGTAAAGTGACACTACATCCATTGTCACAAGGATGCTATCCGCAGGAACCTCGAGTCCGGTGATTTCGCGGAGAAAGTGGTTCGTGTCCTTAATGTAAGAGGGGATAGTTGGAACTATGCCCTTAATGATAAAGTCTAGCGCGCTTGACATTCTTTCTGTCACAGTGCCGTTGCTTGAGACAATAGGACGGCCGGGGTGGTTGGCTTTGTGGATTTTGGGGAGCAGATAAAAACGGCCTGGGCCAGGTTGAATCGGTCGCATTGCTTTGAGCATATCGGCCGTGATCTTTCCGTTCTTATGGAGCGAGTTTAGTTCGCGGTTTATTTCTGATTGGAATAATTTAGTGGGGTCCTCATCAAGTTCCGCATAGAAGTTCTTGTCCTCAAGTTGCCGGTAACCTTCTCTCAGGTAGTCAGCTTTATCTAGTACTACTACTGCGCCACCCTTATCTGCAGGCTTAATTACCAGATCCGCTCGACGGCCCAGGCACTCCAGTGACTTTCGCTCTTCCGAGGTGAGATTGTTTCGATACCGTTTTGCTTTTGAGCAAGCCGCTATGATGTCCTTTTGTACGGCCGAGATATACATATCTAGGTGTTTGTCCCGCTGCTCAGGCGGCGACCAAGTTTTTTCTGATGAACCGGGGAATGCTGTTCGGCTCGGTTTATGATCGTGAAAGTACTCCCGTAGGCGAAGGTTTCTGGCAAAATTATCCAAATCCTGATATAACTGAAATTCATTAAATTTGCCACTTGCCGGACAGAATGTAAGACCCTTTGAAAGGAGGCTTATTTCGGACGCAGATAACTGTCCAGAAGAAAAATTAATCACACTTGGAAGAGCTATTTTTACGTTCTGGTTGGCCTTTATCGGTGTCGCCGGTATAGTTGCATGTGTAGTAGTGATTGTCTCAGTTACCCCATCCCGTTCTAGTTTGCGACGCTTGCGCTCTGTTGTCATTGCTGCTTTTTGATTTTCATATTCCACCAATTCATTAAGGTCCTCCTCGCTGAGATCGGCCTGACGCCTCACTGAAAGCTCAGCCTCTTTAATTTCGAGAGATTTGCGTTCACTGTGCTGAATAATTATTTTCATGAGCTACAGCGATGCATCTTGAAGTGTTTTCTCCCACTTCGCTTGTTCTTCTCGATTTAATGTTGTCATTGCTGGATTTAGTTTTAGAGACAAGCCCTTCGGTACCGAATTAGCATTTAAATATGCAGTCAGCGTCGAATAGTGGAGATCGTACTTCACCCGTTTTTCAATTAACTTCCTAATTTTCTGAAATGAGCGGGAGCGCAGTTTGGGGGAACGGACCATACCTGAACTATTCGGCAGTCAGTTTACTTTCGGCTGCGCTGGTCGTCGGGCGGCTTCAGAATAGCTCCGGAGGTTGTACGTCGTCGTCGGCGATGTTGGGGCAATGACGGGCCTCGGGACCGGTGGCACGGGAGTGCGCGATGAGGAAGAGTCCGCGGGTGCCATGTTTTCGCCAGGCACCGGAGAGCCGGCACCGGCCAGGGCACCGTTCCTGGCCGGCTGTGAAACCAGCGGGTGCCAGCGGCTGGTCCTCGTGGTGAGCAGGCCTCGGTAGTGGAGCGCCAGCATCGCCACGCCTTCGAAGCTGGGGTGAAGGCCGTCAGCGGCAAGGACCCTCCAAGGCGGCATCTCGTGGAAGGCGTGGTCGAGATAGAAGACACCGCGACCCAGTTCCTTCCGATGGCAGAGGCGGCGCACTTGGGCTACGAAACGGGAGGCCTCTCTGTTAAACCAGTGTACGAACTTCTTGTTCGCTCCTCGGCGTCGGCGGTTCGGGGCTCTCGGTAGCGGCAGGCTAACGCAAACTTCCAGGTGTGGTCGCTCCTGGTGGATTCTCTCAACGAGTTCTTTGAAGTCCGCCAGCGCCAGCGCGCAACCATTGTCTGCAATGTCCACAGTTCCCACGTGAATCACCAGCCTCGGCAGTGTCGGTGGCAAACGGTGGAGCAGGCCGAGGACGTCGTTGAAGCGTGCTCCACGGTACGAGACGAACGCGGGAGTTCCAGGTTCCAGGGGATTGAACGTTTCGTGTACGTACTTGATCGAAGAATCTCCGATGATAGCACAGCTTATCGGAACGCGCGGAAAACGCGCAGACAACCGCTCAGAAGTGGGATTGATGGCAGCCATTGCTGTAGAATTGAAGAAGCTTTTCCAATGGGCCAAACGTACTTGGGAAGAGAAGAGACACAACTAAGCGGTTGTCTTAATTTTATTTGCCAACGGTTTCGACCGGAGGACCGGTCTTCGTCAGGGCTTATGAGCAAATACAGCGCTATACGAACATCCAAAATCGTCGTGGGCACTCTTAGTTGAAGGAAGGAAAGAGAGGAAATAATAAAACAGTCAAGTTGTCAGCGGTGACGTATAGTGTGTCAAACAGTTCCTCTCGGCTCATTCGCTAGAGCAAGCAAAGAAGAGAATGGGGAAACGGGAAACAAGCGCCGTTTCGGCGGAGTAGAGCAGATGCCGTAGAATGGGAGGAGGAAGAAAAAAAAAATTGAGATGGCAGAAGCGCAACAAAACGCAGAGCGCGGCTTCCGCGGCGCGCCTTTGAAGGTCGTCGGGAGCATTGTTGCTTTGCTTGCGTGGCAGCAATTACTTGCTGCGAGGGGTGCATCCGTGGCAGAGTAAGCCCGATCCCGCGCCTTTTGCGGTCACTTAAAGAGGGAGGGAAAAAAAAAAAGAAAGAAGGGGGGGGGGTCGGTGTTCTTTTGACGCTTACCCGTTGCGTGTGTGTGGGGGCACAGATTGTGCATGCGCACGAGGCCCCTTGTGAACTACACGTTAATCCTCGTGTCTGTGTCGAAGTGGCGGCGTGAGTACAAGAATCCTGCCCTGTTAGCGCGGCTCTCCGAGGCGCCTGTGGTTGAAAAATGTAGTGCGGGTCAGCCTATCCCATTTAAAAAATGAATTAATAAGTTAAGCAAACTGGTTAAAATATAGAAAGAAAGGAAGAAAATGAGAATAAAAACGAATAAAACGTTGAAAAATATAATAATAAAAAGGCAAAGGTAAGATGTGGGAAAGGTATACATTGAATACTGAAAAGTCGGCTGGTGATTCACGTGGGAACTGTGGACATTGCAGACAATGGTTGCGCGCTGGCGCTGGCGGACTTCAAAGAACTCGTCGAGAGAATCCACCAGGAGCGACCACACCTGGAAGTTTGCGTTAGCCTGCCGCTACCGAGAGCCCCGAACCGCCGACGCCGAGGAGCGAACAAGAAGTTCGTACACTGGTTTAACAGAGAGGCCTCCCGTTTCGTAGCCCAAGTGCGCCGCCTCTGCCATCGGAAGGAACTGGGTCGCGGTGTCTTCTATCTCGACCACGCCTTCCACGAGATGCCGCCTTGGAGGGTCCTTGCCGCTGACGGCCTTCACCCCAGCTTCGAAGGCGTGGCGATGCTGGCGCTCCACTACCGAGGCCTGCTCACCACGAGGACCAGCCGCTGGCACCCGCTGGTTTCACAGCCGGCCAGGAACGGTGCCCTGGCCGGTGCCGGCTCTCCGGTGCCTGGCGAAAACATGGCACCCGCGGACTCTTCCTCATCGCGCACTCCCGTGCCACCGGTCCCGAGGCCCGTCATTGCCCCAACATCGCCGACGACGACGTACAACCTCCGGAGCTATTCTGAAGCCGCCCGACGACCAGCGCAGCCGAAAGTAAACTGACTGCCGAATAGTTCAGGTATGGTCCGTTCCCCCAAACTGCGCTCCCGCTCATTTCAGAAAATTAGGAAGTTAATTGAAAAACGGGTGAAGTACGATCTCCACTATTCGACGCTGACTGCATATTTAAATGCTAATTCGGTACCGAAGGGCTTGTCTCTAAAACTAAATCCAGCAATGACAACATTAAATCGAGAAGAACAAGCGAAGTGGGAGAAAACACTTCAAGATGCATCGCTGCAGCTCATGAAAATAATTATTCAGCACAGTGAACGCAAATCTCTCGAAATTAAAGAGGCTGAGCTTTCAATGAGGCGTCAGGCCGATCTCAGCGAGGAGGACCTTAATGAATTGGTGGAATATGAAAATCAAAAAGCAGCAATGACAACAGAGCGCAAGCGTCGCAAACTAGAACGGGATGGGGTAACTGAGACAATCACTACTACACATGCAACTATACCGGCGACACCGATA
Source organism: Rhipicephalus sanguineus (assembly GCF_013339695.2). NCBI lineage: Eukaryota > Metazoa > Arthropoda > Arachnida > Ixodida > Ixodidae > Rhipicephalus > Rhipicephalus sanguineus. The sequence goes on from NC_051183.1 coordinate 57,293,671, forward strand.
AAGGCCAACCAGAACGTAAAAACAGCTCTTCCAAGTGTGATTAATTTTTCTTCTGGACAGTTATCTGCGTCCGAAATAAGCCTCCTTTCAAAGGGTCTTACATTCTGTCCGGCAAGTGGCAAATTTAATGAATTTCAGTTATATCAGGATTTGGATAATTTTGCCAGAAACCTTCGCCTACGGGAGTACTTTCACGATCATAAACCGAGCCGAACAGCATTCCCCGGTTCATCAGAAAAAACTTGGTCGCCGCCTGAGCAGCGGGACAAACACCTAGATATGTATATCTCGGCCGTACAAAAGGACATCATAGCGGCTTGCTCAAAAGCAAAACGGTATCGAAACAATCTCACCTCGGAAGAGCGAAAGTCACTGGAATGCCTGGGCCGTCGAGCGGATCTGGTAATTAAGCCTGCAGATAAGGGTGGCGCAGTAGTAGTACTAGATAAAGCTGACTACCTGAGAGAAGGTTACCGGCAACTTGAGGACAAGAACTTCTATGCGGAACTTGATGAGGACCCCACTAAATTATTCCAATCAGAAATAAACCGCGAACTAAACTCGCTCCATAAGAACGGAAAGATCACGGCCGATATGCTCAAAGCAATGCGACCGATTCAACCTGGCCCAGGCCGTTTTTATCTGCTCCCCAAAATCCACAAAGCCAACCACCCCGGCCGTCCTATTGTCTCAAGCAACGGCACTGTGACAGAAAGAATGTCAAGCGCGCTAGACTTTATCATTAAGGGCATAGTTCCAACTATCCCCTCTTACATTAAGGACACGAACCACTTTCTCCGCGAAATCACCGGACTCGAGGTTCCTGCGGATAGCATCCTTGTGACAATGGATGTAGTGTCACTTTACACAAACATTCCACAGTCAGATGGCATTGTTGCAACGGTGCAAGCTTTCAAGAACGCTAGTACACACTTATGCTTAGACGAGGACACGCTGTCGACACTTCTGAGGTTGGTACTTAGCCACAATAACTTCGAATTTGATAATAAACATTTTCTCCAGATAAACGGTACAGCAAAGGGTACAAAGATGGCTCCTAATTACGCGAATATTTTTATGGCATCTATTGAAGAACCTTTTCTTGCAACCAGAACATTGAAGCCTCTCGTCTACAAAAGGTTCTTAGACGATGTATTCATTATTTGGCACCACGGAGAGGAAAGTCTCCTTTCGTTCATAGATGATTTCAATTCAACTCACCCTTCAATATCTTTTACACACAGTTACTCGAAATCAACCATAAACTTTCTTGATGTCACTGTTAAAATTAATGAGAATCGCATCCATACAAATCTATACAAAAAACCAACGGATCGCCATCAATACCTTCACTTTAAGAGTAGCCATCCACGTCATTGCAAAACAGCCATACCATACTCACAAGCCCATCGATACCGCCGAATTTGTTCGGACGTGTCAGATTTCGAAGGTCATGCCGAGGATCTTAAAACGGCCCTTGTGGCGAAGGACTACCCAGAGAGTATCATCGATGATGCTATAAGCCGGGCGAGGAGTTTAGATAGAAACGAAATTTTGTCGGGCTCGGAACAATGCCACTCAAAAAACCAAACGAACCTTGTCCTCACGTACTCGTCCACACTACCGCACCTCAACAACATTCTCTCTAAACATTTCAACATTATACAGCAGAGTACGCGCCTGTCCTCAGTTTTCACGGAGCCGCCGCGAGTGGTCTACCGGCGCGGAAGGAATATAAAGGACATCCTAGTAAGAGCTAAGACGACCGAGTCTGAAAACAGGGAATCGGGTTGCAGGCCATGTGGAAAACAGCGCTGCCAGGTCTGCAAACATATGACCACAACCTGTGTTGCCAAGGCTTCGTCCTCTGACTTCACATTCAAAATTAAGGGACCTCTAAATTGTGACAGTCAGAATGTTGTATATATGCTACATTGCGATGTCTGTGGCCAGCAGTATATAGGCCAGACTGGGACGGCGTTTAGACTACGTCTGAATAACCACAGAGCTCACGCGCGTACTCTGCCAGATCTCCCTTTCTCTAAACATCTGAGTTTGCCAGAACACTCATTCGACAAAATACGCGTCACCCTCCTGCAGTCAGGCTTCCGCAGCACTCGCGAACGGGAACAACGAGAGTCCTATTTCATCCACAAATTTGAAACAGTGACACACGGCATAAATGAAAACATGGGGAACCTCTCGTTTCTTCGGTCATGCAAAAGTTAGTAGACGGGAAAAGGAATCCTGACAGTTGTAACTCGTCATGTATGCTAAAATGGTATCGAACAAGTATCTGGGGGAGCGGACCAACCGGAAACCTTTGCATATTCTGCACTTTTGTGCAATTTTGTTGACATGTGCTTTTGTATGTTTTATTTTTTTCCGACTTTTCAGTATTCAATGTATACCTTTCCCACATCTTACCTTTGCCTTTTTATTATTATATTTTTCAACGTTTTATTCGTTTTTATTCTCATTTTCTTCCTTTCTTTCTATATTTTAACCAGTTTGCTTAACTTATTAATTCATTTTTTAAATGGGATAGGCTGACCCGCACTACATTTTTCAACCACAGGCGCCTCGGAGAGCCGCGCTAACAGGGCAGGATTCTTGTACTCACGCCGCCACTTCGACACAGACACGAGGATTAACGTGTAGTTCACAAGGGGCCTCGTGCGCATGCACAATCTGTGCCCCCACACACACGCAACGGGTAAGCGTCAAAAGAACACCGACCCCCCCCCCCTTCTTTCTTTTTTTTTTTTTTTCCTCCCTCTAAGTGACCGCAAAAGGCGCGGGATCGGGCTTACTCTGCCACGGATGTACCCCTCGCAGCAAGTAATTGCTGCCACGCAAGCAAAGCAACAATGCTCCCGACGACCTTCAAAGGCGCGCCGCGGAAGCCGCGCTCTGCGTTTTGTTGCGCTTCTGCCATCTCAATTTTTTTTTTTCTTCCTCCTCCCATTCTACGGCATCTGCTCTACTCCGCCGAAACGGCGCTTGTTTCCCGTTTCCCCATTCTCTTCTTTGCTTGCTCTAGCGAATGAGCCGAGAGGAACTGTTTGACACACTATACGTCACCGCTGACAACTTGACTGTTTCATTATTTCCTCTGTTTCCTTCCTTCAACTAAGAGTGCCCACGACGATTTTGGATGTTCGTATAGCGCTGTATTTGCTCATAAGCCCTGACGAAGACCGGTCCTCCGGTCGAAACCGTTGGCAAATAAAATTAAGACAACCGCTTGTGTCTCTTCTCTTCCCAAGTACGTTTGGCCCATTGGAAAAGCTTCTTCAAATATATATATATATATATATATATATATATATATGTATATATATCCGGAATAAAGTTTTTATTCCAAGCATTGTGTTTACTCAGTGACTTTCCTTGTGCCTAGAGGCGAACGCCACGGCAACATGGCTCACATTCCTGTATAATAGGGTTCGGTAATAAACAATGACACGCACAACTCATAATAACGCTGCGATCAAGAAATGGCGCAACCACAAAAAAATTCCTGACAAATATTACCATAGCGAATGAAAAGACTCGCAAGATCATGCCTGGCAGCGATACGCCGGCAAAAATATTGAGCTGACTGTAAGCGTAATCTTCACACTACAGGGGTTCAAGACAATGGTCAGTGCTATCTAGAGCCACCTAATCCTGTTTATAACCTTGTTAACGTGACGTCGCATTTGGCCTCAGTTACCGGTACAACACTGCCCAGAGCAGTTTCGCTGCAGCACTTTTCCCACAGTACGACCTATGATCGATATTTCCGACAAATTTTGGTGACGCTTGGCCATGCTCACACAAGGCGGGTGCATCCGTTCGTCATGCTATATCTGTGTAATGGGAACGGTGAGGTTCTTAAAATCTTCAAGTTATGAACGTGGACGTTCCCAATAAACCGACGATGCTGCTTGCAGGTTTTCACCAACACTTTATAAAAACATGAACGAAAGGCACACACACACAAAAGAAAACACAGCAAACAGAGAAAGAACTAACTACAAACAGTTTGTAAACAGCGAGTGTCCTTAGGAAGTCAGCTAACCTGGGCTCACCCATCGGTGAGTGCAATGCTTCGGGCGACGAGAGGAGACGACCGGTGCGGAAACTCTTGAGGTCGACGATGGGGTGCGAGGAATGCCAAGAAACGTGGCGTCTTGCCGAAGCGAAGCGTCGGAGGCCGTCAGCGGCCACGTGAAGACCTTGGCTCCAACTCCTGGACCGCTTCCCAGAGCGTCGACACTCGGGTCCGGTCACCCGACTGTATAGAACGCCGAGTCCCGTCTGCCACCTCTGTTTCTTCTTCTTCAACCCCCAGCTAAGAGAGTTGGCGCGAGCACCGGCGTCGTAGTCGTCGTCGTCGTCGTTTGCTTTCTCTTCTGTCACATCCCACAGTAGCATTGCGGGTCTTCTGCGCGCACATCACAATCTCTCTCGAGAAATATAGCGAAGCGTATACGTATCCTCACGTTGTGACACGCTGAAAGGCAGGTGGACAAGGGTACTCTATTTTGCACATGCCTATTAAACGTGCGGTACGGCAGGTGCTATATAACGTTGGTAGAACGTGTTACGATGTACACGGCACTTTGGTGAGAAAGCCGGAGAGTGTGCAGTGATGGTATCCCCTGAGGTGTTTTTCGCATCACCGCCAGCTCTTAGGTCATTTCAGTTACCTATGCATATTGTCCTCGAAATGAACGAACTTATATGAAGATACGGTTACGCACACACGTCACGAACCCTTAACTATTGGAATGCGAGGAGTGTGTAACAAAATAAGAGAAGTGAGAATGCACACGGGAGAAATTGTACATACCTACAAGAACAGCCAAATATACTACCGTGAAGAAGAGTTTTCCCATATTACAGCGGCCTTACAAGCAAGCAACAGAATGTGGGCCTTGATAATGTACTGTGAAACATATGAGAATTCGTATTAAAGAATTAACGACATATAAGCTGTCACTGTTATTATGAAAAGAGGCCGGTCTATTTTGCTTTTCATGAATGTATTAAATTAAAAAAATAGCATTCCACATCAAGTATTGTTCGTCCCTAATGAGTAGTCTACTTGTCACTATACCTACAAAGAAGCAACAGAAAATTCTGCAAATGAGAGAATCACCAAAAAGGGAATGCCACTGTACAACTGAATTGTTTTATTGACATTCTGACCTTATGATGAGCGCGATCAACACCTGTTTCTGAAGCCACGAAGCTTACCTGCAGCCACTAATTGAGTGTTGATGCGTAGTAACATAAGAAACGTGAAATACAACGTAAGTTTCCTGTCGTGAAAGCTGCGATAACGCAACAGTAGGAGGCACCTTTGACGTGAGTATTTCCGGACAGTAAACAGAAGAACACCCAGACATCCGTGATTGATAAAAAAGAAAACGAGCCTGTTCGCGATTCAGATATTTAATGATTACTTCTTTTGGTGTAATTACAATGCAGTGACAATAGTTGACGCATGCGGAAGACAGCTCGTCGTCTTTGTTCAGAACAATGTTCAGCAACTTTCCGCCCAATTAATGGTGGCGTTGACGCTATTGTGCTGTTATGAACGTATACGTTGTAGGAGCTCTTACTGTAACAACTGCATGACAGTCGCACCTCAATTACCGGTAGCATTTGGATTGTGTACATGGACGTCAATAATGTCAGCTTGTGAGAAACCGCTCCGTTGCCGAGCACTTGAGGCGATGCGATAATGCATCGAAAGGAATAGTCTTCGAATGAAATGAAGAATTGATTGATTAGTGGGTTTTTGTGGCGCCAGGGCCATGGGCGGTCAAAGAGCGCCATGTCTTCCTATGCGGTGGTAACGATGACCAATGATTACGATGACAGCATGTATTGTGCTGTAAAGAGGCCTAAAATCACGTGCTTTGTCACAGCGTAAACGATTTGTTTAGAGCATCAAATTATGGCAGTGTCAATTGATGTGATCCCTTGACACATGATCACACGCAATCACGAGTGAACATGGTATCTACAAGTGACAGGCGGGAAAACAGCACGAATGCCTCCTCCAGGCCTTTGAGCCCAAAGGCCGGGAGGCAGGTGCTTCCTTTGATAGAATTACCGCAGCAGCAGCCTCAATGATGAGGCCGCTCTACGGAGCACCTGGCAAATTAACGTTGAAGTTATTCACATCTTTTAGATATTCACAGAGGGACTGATACTTAAAGAGAGGTTCTATTCCAATGAACATAACGGGAAGGAGTTGGAACTGAAGGCATATTGATGATATATGCTTTTTTCTGAGAGCGTCTAGTTCCCTGCATTGCAGTAGGATGTGGAGTATAATGAGGGGGTCGCCACAGTGGTCACGCAAAGGTGGATTGCCTCCGGGCAAAAGGTATGAATGTGTACGATATGTGTGTCCTATGCTGAGTCTGCAGAGTGCTACTTGTGTACGACGTGTCTTAGATATCGGCGGCCAATTACCAAGGTACGGTTATATATGATGTAAATTTTTGTGCTTTTCCTTATTCCATAGGTGCTGCCAATGAGCCCTGAGCTTCTGCTTGAGGAAGGGCTTCAGGTCTAGCGCAGGGACAGTCATGGGTGCTGGGCAGCGTTTCCGTGAAGGGATGCTGCTAGCTGGTCTGCCAACATGTCCCCTTCGAGCTCGCGATGCCCTTGCACCCAGCATACAGCAACATGCTGTTCGAGCGTGTAGATCGTGCATATGAGTGAGTAAAGAGAGATATGGACAGCATTTCCACGTGTTTTCATAGTTTTTAAAGCTTTTACAACGCTTAGGGAATCTGAATATATAACTGCATTTTGTATGTTTAATTGGTTTATGTGTTTAACGGCCACCAACATTGCATATGCCTCTGCTGTGAAAATGCTTGTATTAGGATGCAGAACGCCGGCATCCGAAAAGGATGGAGCGACCGCGGCGTAGGACACAGATGTATGAGACTTAGAGGCATCGGTAAAGAATTCTGGAAAAGTGTATTTGTGCTGGAGTTCGAGGAAGTGTGTACTGATATGTACAGCAGGCGCGTGCTTATTAACTTCCACGAAGGATACATCGCAATGTACGAGTTTCCACTGCCACGGCGGGGGATATGCAGTGGGAGCCACCCCACTGTGTTCAAGAAGTGGTACACCTATTTCTTCAGCTAGGCCCCTCACACGGATTGCATAGGGCTGTCTCATGGCGGGACGGTTGTCAAACAGGACAGAACTGGACAAATCGTTGATATCAGAGTGTAAGAGGTCTTCGTTGTTAGCGTTCACCTAGATGAAATCTACAAAAGATAGGTAGGATCTCTTGAGGTGTAATGAACACTCGTTCGATTCAACGTGAATGCTTTCTACTGGGCTAGTACGGAAAGCACCTGTAGAGAGTCGAATGCCTAGATGATGGACAGTGTCAAGCATCTTCAAGGAGCTTGGTGTCCCAGACTGATAGGTTATCGCCCCGTTATCTAGGCGGGTGCGTATGGGGCTTCTTTACACATTCATCGGACACGTTGTGTCACTTCCCCAAGTTGTGCGTGAACACTTTCAGAACATTCATTGTTTTTATGCACTTGTTTTAGGAGCTGGCTCGGCAGGTTCTTAAGCTGGGGCCATGTTGTGCGTCGTAAGCGTAACCTTAGTTCTATAGGCGACCACTACAGGCGCAGCTCGCACGAAAGAGAAGTCTTCTTCCTCTTCTTCTTCGAGCGCCTTGATGATGATATTAGCGCAGGCAAACCCACAAATAGCATTGCCAACTGTAGCATGCGCACGCTCACGCGAAAGAGAAGTCTTCTTTCTCTAGCTCTTCGAGCGCATTGATGATGACATTAACGCGGGCAAAACCACATATAGCATAGCATATCCATTATATGCATATCCATTCTGCGGTGGTCTGGTTCTTTTTCTTGTTTTTTGTAATGTGTGTGTATATCCTCTTTCGCTTTGATTAAAGCTTCAGTTGCTAGTTCAACCAACTCGCCCAACTGTATCTGCTAATATAGCATAGCGAACTGTAGCATGCGCACGCTTGCGCGAAGGAAAAGACTTCTTCCTCTTGTTCTTCGAGCGCCTTGATGATGATATCAACGCAGGCATAACCATATATCCTCGATTTCCTCCACCACACGTTCGGCCACAGCTGCAAGGTCTGCGACCGCTTGTGCTTCGACAACAACCTGACCACAATCATTACTACAAAAACGTGTGACGTCTTTATATGACAGTAGATGAATTGTATGGTGCATTCACGGTTTACCCGATTATCTCCGAGCCAGCTCCTCAATCATCATTCACTTCGCGGATATGGTGTGATTTTTTTATATACTTGATGTGTGATATGATGTTCTGTTTCGTGTCTAAAACTACCTCTAGGAATTTATGTTGTGTCTTTACAGACAGACGTTGACCATACAGGTCAACATCTGGACTGGGATGAATGCCTCTCTATCTGGAGAATAAGATACACGTGCTTTTTTGTGGATTTAGTCGGAACCCGTTTTCCTCCGCCCATTTACGAACCTTGTTCAAACCAAGCTGAACCTGCCGCTCACACATTGCAAGATTACAAGACTTATAGCCAACCTGCACATCATCTACATGCGTAGCATTTAAAATGTTACGCGGGTTGTACAGTCGCAAGGAGTTCATTCTGATAATAAAAAGTGTACAACTCAATACACCACCCTGCGGAACTCCTGTTTCTTGAACAAATATTCGGGACAACACATTGCACACTCTACCACGGAATGTCCGATTCGACAAGTAACTATCTATTATAGCGAACATCCTACCCCGTACACCTAAATGTGAGATGTCTCGAAGTATGCCAAAGCGCCATGTGGTATCATAGGCCTTTTTCATATCGAGGAACACAGAGAAAAATAATAGTTTATGGGCGACAGCGCCACGGATTTGTGCCTCGATACGTATCAGGTGGTCAGTTAAGGATCAACCTTCTCGAAACCCGCATTGGTAAAGGTTAAATAGACAGTTTGTTTCAAGGAAGTGTAGGAGTCGCCTGTTTATCATCTTTTCGAAACCTTGCATAGACAGTTTGTTAGGGCTATAAGCCTGTAACTTGAAACTGAGGATAGCTCCTTACCCTGTTTTAAAACGGGAATAAGAATGGCTTCTTTCCAGGCCGAGGGGATCTCGCCGGAAAACGAAACATCATTATACAGGGAAAGGAAGGATTTTTGGATTTTAGATGGCAGGCGTTCAACATTTTATATACAACACGGTCGGACCCTGGGGCCGCATTATTTCAGAAATTAAGCGATGCTTGTAGCTCAGCTATGCAGAAAGGTTTATTGTATGCTTCGTGCTTTGTGGGGTTGCGCTCTAGTTTTTGTTTTTCGATTTGTGGTTTGTATTCTTGCAAAGCTTCGGTATAGTGCGATGCACTCGATACCCGTTCGAAGTGTGCGCCGATGAAGTTTGCCTGGTCCTCCAAGCTGTCCCTTGTGTGTTTACAAGAGGAAGTGAATATGCTTGCCGTCCTGATACCCTACTAGCCATGTTCCAGACTTTAGCCTCCTGTGTATATGAATTAATGTCCGATAAAGGTTCTGCCAACTTTCCCTTCTTGCTTGTCGGCGCGTTCTCCTACCTTGTGACTTATTGTTCTTAAAGTTTGTAAGATTCTCCGCTGTCGGAGGGTCCCGAAGTAACATCGATGCTTTATTTTGTTTCTTGCGCGCATTTCCGCGCTCAGTGTTCCACCATGGATCTCGTCGTTTTTCAGAGAGTCCACTTGTTTGAGGAATAAATTTGGTTGGAGCATCAGTTAGAAATGCTGTAATGTATTCTACAGCTGCGTCTATGCAGACATGACCATCCAACGTAAGAGTGTAACTTTCCGAAACTGTTCCCAATCGGCTTTCTCAGTCTGCCATTTTGGAGCCTGAGGGGGACATTAGTTCGCTATTGGTGTGTTCAGAAATATTGGAAAGTGGTCACTTCCGTAAGGATTTTTGATAAATTTCCATTTAGGTAGGCAGAAGTCATGGAGATTTTATGCTGAGATCTACGGACGAGAATGTTCTTTTTGCAAGGTTTAATATGTTGGTTGTTTTTTATTCAAGAGACCTGCACCAGAGAGAAAAGAAACTGTTCAATCAGTCAACCTCACGCATCGCAGCGAGAGTCCCCCCACAGACTGCTGTGTGCGTTGAAGTCTGCAAGGAGCGGATATGGTCGTGGAAGTTGATATATTAGGGACTGGAATTCATGTTTTTAGAGCTGGTAGTGCGGAGCTATGTGAAAAGAGCAGATTGCAATGAGTTTGGTGAAGAGAACGGCTCGAACAGCCACTGCCTCAAGGGACGTTTGGAGTGGTAAGTTGGTGCATTTAATTCCTTGATTAACTTCAACGGCTACGTCACCAGATGACACCACACCATTATCCCGGTCCTTTCGGAATATGACATACTGGCGTAGAAAATTCGTGTGCTTGGATTTTAAGTGTGTTTCTCGTACACACATCACTTTTGGTCAGTGTTGATGTAGCAGGTCTTGGATATCGTCGAGGTTTCTTAGTAGACCTCTGACGTTCCATTGTATAATTTGTGTATACTTTCATTGTATAATTTGTAGTTTAAATTAGCGCTGTGTGTACTGAAGGAACTATTACCTTGTCACAGAGCCCTTTCCACGCCCTGTGATGCAGGCTTTTTCTTTTTTGGCGTGCTCGAACGAGCTGGACCATTCCTTCGGCCGCCTGAGGCTTCGTTGGGCTTGGTGTTGTGTCCATCGCCTCGGCAGAGGCGCTGGATGCCCGCTGGCGGGTTACGTGCACGGGTGTCAGAATTTTGGGGCTCTCTGCCTGAAAAAAAGGCCCTGGGCCTGCAGATTCGGAGGCCTGCATGCCCTTTGGTTGCGGATCAGCACGGGCTGCTTCCGCTGAGGAACGGATGGCGCTGCCGCCCATCCACTGTGTGTTGTACGCGCGGCCGCCGCGAACCTTTGTGGCACTGGCCCCTTTCGTGCCACGTCCGCGTACAAATGACCCTGTGCAAAAGAAACGCGTTGGCGCGCCTTCTGAAAGGAGATGTTTTCGGTTACCTTGAGTGTCAGTATTTCTTTTTCTTTTTCCATGAAGGACACGTGCGAGAGTAGGCTGCGTGTCTGCCACCGCAGTTTGCACAGGGGGAGTTTCAGCACAATTGTCAGCAGGCTGTAAGTGTGAGCTGCACTTGGCAAAGGTTTGACTGCCACGGCAATTCTGAGAGCCATGACCGAAACACTGGCACTTGAAGCAACACCGCGGATTCGGTATGTACGGTCTGACCTTTTGTTTGAGGTATCCAGTTTCGATATAGTGTGGTAGTGTGCTTGTGCCAAATGTGAGGATTAGGTGTTTTGCCAGCATTTCTTTATCATCGCGCCTGATTTTGATCCGCTGTACATTTATCACTTGCTGTTCACTACAGCCCTCGAGGAGTTCAGTTTTTGTCAGTCCTTGTAGGTCTTGTTCAGATACGCCTCGGGAGCTGTAAAGGGATCGGTGCGGTGTGAGAGAAAGAGGTGTGGTTCCAAAAGAGACGACTTTGAAGGTGTTTTCGTACTGGGTTTTGTTTTGTATTTCAAGGAGAAGGTCCACACTAGCCATTCTTGTCGCCTTATCGGCTTGACCGAGTGTATCTGTGAGGCATCGCGACACAACAAAATGATAAATCGTTCTTGCATTCTTTTCAAGATTTTCGCAGTGAATAATGTGGAATCATGGGAAATTTTCTTTTGATTTTTGAAAAAAGTTCAAGGTGTCTTCGGTGCGCCCTCTCTGTGAGAGGACGATCATGCAGTCGAGGCATGGAAGCGGAAGCCATAAATTATGTATCAATTCGGCAGCTATGCGAGCCGCCCACCATGGAGCACAACATGGGGACTCGAAAGCACTTAGATATATATAAGGCATGCCGATGTCAGCTGTACACAGCCACTATAACCAAATATAATGTGCCCAAGAGAGGGCACACGCACAAGGTTAACCCTCGCCGCCAGGAAAAATGGAAGTAAATTGAAGAGAGGAGAAGACAGGAAGGCTGAAAGGTGGGAGAAAAGATAAAAATGTGAGGAGAGGGCGAGGCAGGAAACGGCGACTGCCGATTTCTCCTGGTTGGGTCAGCCGAGGGGTGCCGTCTGCGTGAAGCCAGAGCCAAAGGGGTGTGTTGCCTCTGCCGGGGGGCCTTAAAGGTCCAAGCACCCGGCGTCGGCTCAGCCCCCAGGATTGCCTTTTCCCCGGACACGACAAAGCCACGCACGGCGAGGGATGGGAGCGGTCGAAACCCCACGTTATCTCGGGTCCGTGGTGTCGCTACACACCAAACGCCTGTTTGCACAGACGCCGCTGTGGGGAACGAAATGAAGGGAGACGATTTCTCTAATGACTCTAATGCTTCGCGCCGCTATGAAAGCTCACTGGCCAGCGGGCTGCACTGCCAGTCTAAAGGACGTGGGTCTGAATCCCGACAACCACAGTCTAATTTCAATGAGGTGAAATGCGTAACCACTTTTGTACTGATCAAAATTCACGAGACCCACCACGGTGGTCTAGTGGTTATGGTTTTGAACTGCTGATTCGAAAGCCGCGGGATCGAATCGTGGCTGCAGTGGCCGCATTTCGATGGAGCCAAATGCTAGAGTGCCGTGTACCCAGACTTAGGTGCACGTTAAAGAACACCAGACTGTCAAAAAAGTTCACCGGTGATTACAATACCGCCAAAGAAGAATTCTGAGCTCAGCTTCGCATTGGGGCAAGGCCAGCTGTGTTTGAAGTCTTCGCTATCCGCAGTTGTAGCAACGTAACACTCCTTGCATATACATAGTGTGCACGTGCGTCACGCACCGCCCCTTCGTCACATCCGGAATGCGCCACTGACATACCTGGGTACCTACTGATGCTGTCGCCATCCGCTGCCGTATTGTCTGCTCGTGCTTGGACCCGCTCATTTCGGCCTCACGATGCAAGTTTGTGTAATGATCAGCTGGTGGAGAAGCAAGTCGATTTTGAAGCCCACAAACAGGGAGAAAAGCGTCGGGAGGTTCTCTTTGCCGGAAGTTATCACCCGACATTGTGAACGCACATAGCGGCTATCGGAATAGCACTGACGAATTTGGCTGGCGCGGATTAACGAAAATGGCTTGAAGAAGCTGGATAATATTCGCGTCTTCAGACGTAACATTCTTATAGGTAAGTGCTATCGAAGCATTTACCCGCAAAAAGATATAGCTTACCGCGATTACTCTACCTACAAACTTTGCGCCGACCACTGCGTGCAGTCAGCGTGTAAAAGAGGCTGTTGAAATTGTGATGACAGTCGCGGGCTTTAGGGGTTGCATTGAAACAACTTTGAAAATGGATGCAAAACAAACTTAATTCACTGGCAGTTTGAAGTATAGCACAAATAAGTCCCCTAGGTCAACGTTGCGATCAATTCGACTGGGGTTGAGGTAAACTCTCCGTTCTCTTCAACAGTTCGTTAATTCCCTAAAACAGCCTCCATCCTTATCAGGAGTTCCACTGTACATTAGCGCACAACAAAGGAAGTAAAATACCAGGTAAGAAAAAAGTGGGAAAAACAAAGCAGACAGAAAAAGCTTGTATCAAAACGCTCAACGTTCCTCATTATCATATTTATTGTCGTGTGAAGCCGAAAGGTTTAAATCCCATTCATTCCTAACTTAAGATATATCTACAATATTTGGCAGAAAACGTAACTTTTAATTACACGCTACGCTGTTCTTTCTGATAAAAAAACCTGGCATACCTCAATACTGCGAATTTGCTGACCAGGTTACATGCGCTTTACAGAGACTTTGTTTCTATCCCTCCGCAACGCTGATTTCTTGAGCGTGACAGATGCCAATTCATATGCTTGGTTGTTTTGTAAGTTTGCCTTTTCGAATAAGCAGTTAGCTTGTGCTGCCCTGCATGATCGCAATGACTTAAAAATTCTTATTCGGCATTTGAACCATATGCTGATACGTGCATTTCTATGGCTAGTTTTTATTGAGCGTTTACACAGATTGAGTTACGTGCATAAAGATGCAGATGCATATGAAAAGGAATACTTTTGCGTACATAACAAAGGCCCTTAAGAACCCCAAATTATACCAGAAATGATGAATTAGGAGGTAGCAAATCCGCATGAGACGCATTGCAAGTAAACAAAAAAAAACAGGCTGGCAACAACGTGCGAAATTGCAGAAACCGAGAGCGTTTTCGTGGTTTAGCGAGAAACGAGAATTTGAAGTATATTTTTATGCAAATTTACATCGCTATTAGTATCGAGCAGTGTGTGTTGATTACTTATGGAATGATTTGTGGATTCATTAAATGTGCACCATTTAGCAAGCACTTGTACTCTTTTCTTTGTTCGGAGATCGTGCCTACAAAATGGTGATCTTAAAGGGTAACTATTGCGTGTAGGCAGCTTGGTTTCGTGGTGGCAATACAGAACAATGCAGAACAGACTGTTGTAAGGCGAAAGCCTTGGAAGCCTCATCAAATGCAAAAACGTCACAGCATATCCACGAAGTGAATGATGCCGAAGGAGCTTGCTCCAGAGGTTAAATCCGGTAAACCGTTAATCCTCTGTACATCTGCTCAATCATCATCATGTACTGAAGTGACACGAGAGTTGTTGTGGTGGGATTGTATCTACACGTTATATACACAATGTTTAAAATTTACATATCGATGCACTATATACACAAATTTACATATTGATGCAGTATATACATCTTGTTGAAGAGCTAATTTACGGAAAACATAAGCTCGGTGGAACATTTTCCTTTTAGTATAATGACTTCTGAATCGCGGGCTCCCAGCTCGGGGTCCGCTTGTCTTTGCGCCCGCTTCGCTGCGGCCTCGCGGACCCTTGCCGCCTCCGAGTCCGCTTGTCGACGAGCCCGTTCAGCTTCGGCATCGCGAGCCCTCGCTGCTGCCGCCGCCTTGGTGCTGGTAGTGGCTTGTGCTTGCTGTCGGCGCTGGCGTCTCTCTTCGGCCCCGCAAGCTCTCACCGCAAGGTCTTGGCGGTGAGCCCACGCTGCTGCTGCATTGAGAGCCCTCCGCGCTGCTGCCTTGGCTTCTTCGGCTTCTTCTTCGCGGCATGCTCCGCCGAGAGCGGAGCGCGCGACATTGAATCGTGTACTTGAGCGCGTGCTCCGCGCTCGGCCTCCTTCTCGGCGGAGCACGCGCAGCGTACACGGCAGGAAGGACGAGGGACAAGCCCCCGGCAAAAGGAGCAAGGTCCTAAAATCGGCCGTTGACACTGTCGGCCCCAGCACAAGTGATGTGAAAAATCCTCGTCTCGTGATGACTCCACAGATCACCAAAGTTTCTGACGCCATTGTGACGTCACATTACGTGACATCACATGATGATGTCGTCACACAATATCGTCGCTTGGTCAAAGGTTGGCCAGTCACGGAGGCAGTGCAAAAACACGTGAGGTGCAGAAAGCTTGCAATGCCTCCTATTCTGGAGGCAGTGCAAAACCAATTCTCGGTGCAGAAATCTTTCGGAGGGGGCGTGCCCACATTAAATGTCGACTAAGAAGAAAACGAAGATGGCTGTCGCCTTCGACTCGTCCTAGGCGAATGCATCGGGCGTGCGACACGGAAATCGTCGTGGAGGCTGACGTCTCCGAGGTGTCGCAAGCGGTTGAGGTCGGGGAAGACGTGCGGATGGCGGGGACGCGTATTGGACCGTCGGCCGAGGGCGTCCAAGAAACGCGCCTGGTGGCGGAGTGGTCGATGGCAGCAGCGAAGTCGTCGGGCACGGGAACCTCGGGCGTGGGAACCTGAACATCGTAGGGCGGGGCGTCGTGAGCGGGAACCACTGCGCTGGTGACCGGACGAGACAATTCCAAGAACTTAATTAGAGCGCAAACACGCGACACATTCCCACACACACCCACACCTCCAGGCAACAACCACGTACAGCGCTCTACGGGGTTGCCTGGGTGTGTGGGTGTGTGTGTGTGTGTGAATGTGTCGTGCGTTTGCGGTCTGATTAAGTGTGTGGAAATGATATAACAACTAGCCCAACAAGTTCTTTTATCGGAAGAGACATGGTGGGGGAGGTAGGTCGCGGTCATAGGAGGGCTGCGGGCCGCGTGGTACCGCTCACGGAGAGGAAACACGGAACTCTCGCGTCCCTGGTAGCGCGCGGTACGTTTCGCCATGACGGGCCAGCACCGCAACGCAGAGGTCGTCATATGGCCGCGGGCTGGAGGAAGACGCGGCGGGGAGATGTCGCAGCTTAGCCAGGAGGGCGTCAAGCAGGATGGCGTGCATCGTTTTCTGTCTCTTGATTCCACTGATCGCGAGTGTGGCGTCGAGAAGCAAGCTCGGGGTTAGGTCGTGTAGAAAGGCTTCACTGGTGGGCACAGTCGTGGAAGCATGGCAGCGCCGCTCGTCGAAGGGTGTGGTTGTCCGGGTCACCACTGTAGCGAGCTAAGAGAGGCGTGAAGACGTGACGGCGGCTGTCGTGGCCGTGCCGAAATCTCGCTACTTTATTCGGGAGGCGAACGACCCTAACGGCGGCGGCTGCCAGCGTCCACACCGCCAGCAGCGACAGCTCGTTCTCCACTGCTCGCTCCTCGAGCTGTCAGCATCCCCTGTGCAAGAGGCAAGACGCGTAAGTGGTACAAACGATGATAATGATTGTCAGAGATGATGATGCCGCTACATTCTTTAGTGGGTATGTGCCATCTTGGTGGAACATACCCAGACTTCTGTGCCTTTCTACACGAGTTTTACTTTTTGATGGGGTTTCATAACATTCTGGTTGTGCGGGGGCGACTGCAGTTGTGCTCCTTGAACAACTATTCGCAAGGTGCTAGCGCCACCAAACTCCTGCTCACACTGGCGTTTCCGCGCGCACTGACCTCCTCCTCTTTACACACAGCGTATGCGCAATAGCAACTCGAAAGAAATCTCCTTGTCCCTCCCTCTTTAGGATCCGGCTAAATCGACGGCAAACTGGAGCTACCAATATGGCAGAAGCCTTTCTTCAACATGTATAGAATGCGGGAAAGGCGAACCAGCTTCGTTAAACTGCAGCTTCATTTGAAGCTGCAAATTCATGTACCTCTGGAAAAGCAGTTGGTGAAGAAACCAGTCATCAGTATTGCCAAAGTATGAAAATAACCGCGCACATAAACATTTTTTTGTGACAGCTAATCATATAGCTATAAAATTGGTGGACTGCACGGTGTGTTGTATCGAAATAAATGTACCGCTATCCAACACCATAAGTAGTGAATGCCTGCTGCCTGGGCATCTCAAGTACATGTAACATCACGCACCGAATACGTAAGCTGCCAAGGCAATACAAAGGGATCAGCCATAATTCTTAATCGTCATTAGACACAGCATTATCAAAGTGCACATAAGACTTTTGAGGCGCGTATGGCTAGTTCAGTTCTCTGTAGAACGCTGTGTAATGGCAGAGTGGGTCCTGCCTAATTCACAAAACTATGGTCATTTACGGCGTAATGGCTTCCTCGCATCTGTACCTGAATTAGACACCCCAAGAAAGGTTAAAAACGTCTCCATAAACGCCACACCTGCAGCTGTCGCTGTGACTGTGCTGCGTGTTCATTACAGGCCTGGTGTTGTTTTTTTCCCCGCAAGAGAGACTTCGTAGAAATGGCAGGGACAGGCAAATGTCAATTGCTAGCTTTTGTTGATATGTTTAAGGCGGACTTGTCTGCAAACGCATTACTCTTTATGCATCCGGGCCGAAGCAATCAGGATGTCGTGACGTTCTCTTTAAATATCTATTTCGGACACAGAAGAGAATAAAGATCAAAGAACAAATGTCAATGAAGTGCATAGACGTTTTAAGAACACCCTTCCTCTACCAAGGAACTTAGAACAAGCAATTCTTGTTCTGCGCGTGCCTGACCTGCTATTTTTCTTTTTCTGTTTGTTTCTATTGCACTGTGAAATGCTCGCTTCTAACCTTTTCCTTAGTAACAACTTGATGTGGGCTAGTTGGTTCATAATTAGAACAAATAAAGTAACAGCGCGAATGAAACAAGGACGACAAAGGAACGAAGACCACGGCACAAGACCTTCCTCCATGCCGGAAATTGCACCTCAATTAACGTGCTTAGAAGGGGGCGGCCGTCTTTCCTAATTACGTAAGGGGATACAGCCGCAAAGCCTGCCGAATACTTTTGCTCAGTCAAATCTGACCCATCATTGCTTAAAAGCAGAGATGCATTCCAGGAACTGTTTCCTTCGCATCGTCGCTCCCAGAAGGCCAGTGACATACGTCATCGCATCATTATCATTTTATCAGCCATTGTGAAGCATGTTGCTTTTTGAACTCGATCAAGTGGAGGGAGGGATGCTTCGATGAAACACCCCTTCCCCCCTAATGGGACACCCTGCGAATGCTTATGGTCACCAGTGTGGCGGGTAACACACTGCACGGTGTTCTGCACGTGAATGGGTGCGCTGACGACTGATGCCTTGATGCCAAAGCTAAACACTCCCGTGCATCAAGCGTCGAATGCACTTGGACGGAAAGAGAGGCGAGAGTGTTTCACAAGTTGGAAATTCTACCTTTTGATTATATACGGCAACATAAAACAGCAGTCACCATCAATAATAAAATTACATACAGTGTACCTTTCGATGTATCAATATTTTCTTCCTCCAACCGCGTAACTAGATGCATGACATCGCGCAAATTTAATCTTCCACCTACAAACAACGTCTATGGTGAACGCTTACTGCAGTTCGCAGGAGTTAAAGCATGGAATAAAATACCACTTCAGATAAAAGATAAAAGGGTTTTCACATGCACTTAAAAATATTTGCTGCATGAAGAACAATAAAATATAACCATGCACAAAACCTTACACATATTTTTGGCGCTTCGACTGTACTCGTTTCAAGTATATAATGATGTACAAAAGTGAAAACAATGTTGTAATGATTAGCTATATTTGAGTATGTGCTATCATGCATATGAGTTATGCACTACCACATCTTAAACCCTAACGAAATCTTTTTTGTATACTTTTGTTTCCTTTCCTTAATTACTTTTGTTTTGGTGATGTTGTGCTTTGTTTCACAATTAAGTTGTTATTGTGCGTATAAATTTTTCCGTTAGACCCACTGCTAGCCTATGGCTGTGGGACTAATCAGTGTTTTGAATTTACATGAACTGTATCGTAAACAACCTCAATAAAGTCTTGAAAGTCTTGAAAATATGGAAGCTGTTCTTAGTCGAGGCTTTCATGTCCGGAATCCGTGGTAACGCAGACGACATCATAAACGGATATGCGGCACAAACATTGAGGAAATCCCACTACTCATCAGTGGTGCACTAAAAATGACGGCTACAGTTAGCCTGACAAACGGTTATGTGCCACAGAAATCTGTGCGGCCTTTGAGGAAACTATCATCATCAAAAAGCCGTATGTGTCACAGAAATTGGGTAAATGCAACGACACACCAAGTTCCACTAAAAAGGAAGAAGGCAACAGCTAGCCCAACAAACGGCAATTGCTTTACCACAGTCACACCACTGTCACGTCATACTTTGTGGTTATAAAAGGTGGTGGCTCTACGACCACCTCAAGGTTAACGAAGAGTGCGCAACAAAGAGCAGTGACACAACATATCGAAGCATCTGAACGAAGGCTGCTTTGTAAACATGTGTAAAGAGTGGTATGGTCAAGATGCAATAAAACTATAATACCATCTCAAAGCTCAACAAACAGTGTTTAACAAATATATGCCCAGTGTCGTACATATAGAACGCTTCTTTGATGCACTCTAACATCGCTATTTCTTTAGCTGATGACTAGCGCCACCTACAGCACATCAAGCAGGCCTCATTATCAACGTGTGCAAGCCTAGACATTGCTTGCTTTTCATGGTGCCACGTGCCGACCGCCTTCTCCTGGCAAACGCGTGCTTTGCGTGAAAGACGTCATGGAGAGGAAGAAGTGGACGTGAAATCCCGACCGCTTCCTCCGGGCAAACGCGTGCTTTGTATGCGACACGTCATGGAGAGGACGAAGTGCAATCTCGGCGTGCACGTGAAATGCTTCAAGGCTTACCACACCCACGCATAGCACCCCTAATCTCCAGTCTCCTATATGTATAGGACGGCTTGAAAAACAGTGTTGCGTTTACCTCGCAGTAAATAAAAAAACTTGTGCTCTCGTTTGATAGTAGAAGTACACTTTTTGTAAAAAAAAGATATTTCTTTTGTCATTTTTTTGGTTTGGGCATATAAGCGTAATCAAAAGCAGTGATATAATATATCTGAAAGACTTGCAAGACATGAAAATGCGTTAGCGTGACGGAGGAATGCCACCAGCTTTGCTGTTTTTCCGGTGTGCGCAAAGAGGAGCTGGTTGAATTGTTTAGGAGGTCATGTTTTGACCACTGCGACAACATTAAAATTACTGTCAAGGACAGCAAATTTTGTTTCTTGGAAAAAGCACCTGCAATTGCTTAGAACATAATATGAAAGGGACGAACGCATTGTGTGAGACGTTTTGCATGGGATGACCAAAGAATTTTCTCCAACATATTTTCTTTATGAATTTTGTACTTATATACATACCCATACATATAGAAAATGTGACGGCGACACGGATTGTAAGAACCCACCGAGAGTGTTTATATACGTGCTATCATAATGCTATCCTCTCACCTTCGCGCTATACGACAGCTGAATGCAACACGTTGCATGTATGAACGCTCGCGAGAAGCATGTACCTGAAACCGCGTGCTGCTACAATCCGACCTCGTGACTGTTGTACGTTGATTTGCATTTAATTTAATTTGTAGCACTTTGCAGTGGCGCACTTGAAACTTTTCAGGCCAATGTGAACGTATTGCTCACGAGGTAGTCTTCCTGCACGACTTTAAGTTGTAATTGTACGTTGTCGATGCAAACACTGTAAAGCATTGTGGGTGATAACAATGCACGTGCTAAGTACCCTAAACGCAAAAGGGCGTAGCTTAGTTTACCTCCCTATCCAGCCATAGTTTCACGCTTCGGCAAAATAGCAAGCACTATGGCAATACCGAAACACGTGTGTGTAGTGAGAATATGAATGACACAAAATACCAATTAGCAAGAATATTAGAACGACCTATCAATTAGTGTAAGCTTGGTCAGCGCCTCCTCTATTTTTTAGTGCCTGGGCGAACGCTCTCCTCGGGCCGTCGAGCGCGCGCTCCGCGTCCGCTCGCCGCTGCCGCGTGGTGGCGCTGTGCAAGTAGACTACGTAGAGTGACCCGATGCGCTCGACCCCGCTTAGAGTGGTGTCAGTTTTTTAAAGGGCATGTGCCGCCTCCTCGGCCTTGGCGGCAGCGGGGCCGCCGTTTTGAATCCCCTGCCCGGTCACTTGTGCGTCGCGCGCGTGCAGTTTTTAGGTCGGTGCACGTTTCCCTCCAGTTTTATGCGCTCTCTACCATCACCATGGCCGGGTGTTCCGTGCCGCAGTGCACCAATCATTCCATAAACGCTGGGAGCTGTATCGTTTTAGAAGATACGAGGTTCCATTGGACAGTAAAAATCAAACGTGACAAGCGGCATCCGAAGAACACATTATGCACTTTCAGCTTAAGTTCCTGGCCGGTATTTCGAATGCACATGCAAGGATAAATTTTGCCGGTGTTAACCTTGCGTTATAAATGAACACACTGATATGAGCTACATGCTTAAAATGCTTTGGTTCACGTGTGCATGAATCCTGCATTTTTCTTCGCAAACATTCTTTACTGCACTTGGTTGGTCCTATATCTGCCTTTGATTTTTGCTTTCGATGTTTTTGTGATTCGAAATGTATCATGGAATATATTAATTATGCGTGTTTTTCTGCAGATCAGATCCTTCTTTTTTCCTAATAATTATTTCTGAGAATTTACGTCCCAACAACCTCGATATGATTATGAGGGGCGCCGTATATAGTGTAAGGCTCCCGAAATTTTGACCATCTGTTGTTCTTTAACGTACACCTAAATCTAAGTACGCGGGCCTCTGTCATTTCACCTCCATCGAAATGGGGCTGCTGCGGCCGGGATTCCATCCCGCAACCTTCGGGTCACCAGTCAAGCACCATAACTAAAACCACGCCGGGTTCCTGTTTTTTTTATTCCTTTCCATGTGTCAAGTACACCTTCTGTGCTGGTCTGATGCCCATGTATGTATGTGTGCAGTTAAATGTTTTTTATCCTTCCCTGTTTCTATGTTTCAAGGTGACATTTTCGTGCTGTCTTAAGTAATTACGCATTTTCTGTTTTTTTAATCATTTACGATCACTGTGAATGGACTAGTGGCACTTGTGCTTTATTGTGTAATTTGCGTTTTATTTGTGTAATTGTTTCTGTCAGCGCAGCGTTAATGCGCACAAATAAATGGCCCGTACACTGGATATTAACGCGCGTGCACACACACACACACACACACACACACACACACACACACACACACACACACACACACACACACACACACACACACACACACACACACACACACACACACACACACACACACACACACACACACACACACACACACACACACACACACACACACACACACACACACACACACACACACACACACACACACACACACACACACACACACACACACACACACACACACACACACACATTCAGTATTTTATTTCTTTGAGCAAGCATAATTTATCTATTAATAATGTAAGCCCTGAAGGCTCATACAGGAATGCGCATACAAACAGTTCTCGCGAAGCGTCTATACAAAGAAGACGCATGAAAACAACAACAAGAAGACGGGGAAGCATTAGGTCTCTTCGATTTGGCTAGCACTGCGTGCACTAGTTCTGGAAAGTGCCGTGGCGGTGCGATGCGGTGCTGTGAGCGCGCCGCACCGGTTCAGCAAGTGCCGGTGCAGCCGCGACACTACTGATGCTACCACGCAGCGGCTGCCACCAAAACGAAGATGTAGGTGCAGGCCGTGTTGGTCGAGCAGCCGACGCGGCGTGTATCGCTGGTGTTGTTTACCAAAAACACTGCCGCGGCGGCACTCTTTGTAGCTGCCGTTTGGAACTTCTCGACTCTGTAGCGACGACGATTCCGACAACGGCGACCCTCACAACGACTCCGAGCATGGTTTTGACGGTGTATGTGTTTTGGTGGCCTGCATGTTGGTACGTGAAGATGTAACTCCTGTTCCCGGGTACGAGAACGTCGTCGGCAGGTTCCATCAGTGTGATTTCAAGAGACTGTTCAGAGTATCTATAGAGACGTTTGGCTGGTTCAATAGAAAATTTCGCTGCTTTCAACCTTCTATGAAAGTGCGTGCGAGGCCATACAACACGAAAAAAAAAACAGAAATACCTGGGGTCATTTGACCGACGCTAAGACGGCTTCACGCGAAAGTTCAGTTCAGTTATTCAGGAAAGTGAACGCTCGCAAATTTGTGCTCAAAGAATTTTACTGACGTCGCCACCTTTTTTGCACGCTAGACTAGAGAACGAATGTGCAATTCTTGTAGACCATTAAGACACATGTATACGCACGCTCGCATGGTGAATACATTTTTAAACTCAAACGATTTTCTAGAAGACTTCCCATAGCCTCAGCTTCACGATTTCGCAAAGGCGAACTGAGAGCGCAGCACGCGAGTTGCGCCACTTCTTTAATACATTTTTTTTTGTGTACCATTCGTATTGCCGTAAAGTACGGCGAATTTTTCTGTTCACGAGAGACGTGAAAAGATCCGCATTAATAGCTGCCGAAAAGACGTGGCTAAGATTGCCCGTCGGAGTCAGCAGTTTAACTTGCTTTTGCCGCCCTGAACAACAACACGCAGCGTCGTCTGCTCTAAGCTTGGGAGGAGGACGGGGCGCACGCCATACTGCACTTTGCACCTCCTCTTGAGCGAGTGCAGGCCGGCAGAGAACTCGTGCAGAACTACGCTTGCACCTTGACAAAACGAGGGAACCGGTGCAGCGGGCGCGCGCGGCAATTTGGGCATGCGAGAAAACCTGCAAATACAGAAAAAGAAACTGCAGATACAAAAAGAATAAAAAACGCACTGATACTGCGCGCATGCAAATCTTTACGGCATACTACTCAACAACGTATTCATCGTTTTGATAAGAACTCAAGGTGCAACTCGAGTGCCGATACAGTAGCGGCTACAGATTGTGAGCAAGAAATGTCAGCAATAGTAACGATAAAGAAGCTTTCGTTTCATTTTAGCAGGGTATTCGCACCATACTGCCCCTCGACCCTTTATACTGTGTACAATATATATGATACCATTTATAATAAACGAGTAAATTGTTTGCAAACTTAGCAAAATGAGCCACCTTAATCGCGCTTAGGTAGCTTCGCAACACTGAATTGTGTGTTCAGATACATATACTGCTGCTGCTGACATGTATACAAATACTTTAAACGAATATTTGTGTATTTGGAAAGCAGAGCTTACGAGAAAATTAAGTAAGGCTTAAGACTTTATCGTTTCCGGCGTAAGGAAGAGGATTCGTATTCAACATAAGAGTCTACGTCTACCTCTATCGCATAACACATGCACAGGCCGTCAGCTTACATGAATTACTTGCTTCCTTAATGAACATAACCACTTGAAAATAAATGCGAAACAGCAAAGAATGCAGATGCCGCATGTTCGCGTGTCTTTCCATCCCCGCTGTACGTATTCCGCAGGCAGTCTGTCAGGCCGTATTGCCGGTTCGATAATTGCACTCGAGTTTCATAGTACTAGGCGTTTTATTTTCTATTGCAGGCTACTTCAACCGCCCCAATGCGTTAGTATGTCATACTGCTGTGTTCCATTCTACAAATGGAACTGAAAGAAATCACGATTGTCTTTTTTTTATTTCCCTTTATTGATAAAGAAAAAAAATCTCACAGGGCCCCTTATGTATACATCTACGATGACTGAAAGGCGAAAGCCATAATCTTCTTTTTCTTCTAGTCAATGTATTGAACATTCCCTGCCTCCCTCCGAGATATTTATGCGCCTAACGTGGTTTTCTTACAGCCTCAAGGATGGCAGGCAGTGCAAGCTTTCCTCACATCAGCGGGAGGCATGCACTGCCTCAGTGATCGTCCCATTTTGACCAAGCGAAGACATAATATGACGACGTCACGTTATGTGACGTCACTATGATGTCACAAAATTTTATAACCTGTGACGTCATATGATGAAGTCATCAAGTAATTTGTTTTGCATCACTCGTGCTGACGCCGCCTACGGTCAGTTTTTGCTTTTGATGAGGCATCTAAGGCTTTCGCCTTGATACACTGTTCGGCTGTCGTTTCATCAAATTCCAGGTGCCGCTGGTGTTCGGTAGAGGTGGCTTGTAGTAATTAGGCGGGATAATTGTTCTCCTAATACATCTTCAAACTACACTAGAATATGCAGCCGTCGTAAACGACGCGATGATTTCATAGAATATAAGGAGCGGCGGCTTAAGAAAGATGCAGTGGCGTCACGCTCTGCAGATTACCCTTCACGTTTTCAGCCCAAGGTAACAACTAAACCAAGCATGGCAACAATCCCTAAACGTGACCGTGTTGCGTCCGAACAGTCCGAATGCATGTAGTATCAGCAGCAACGCTGCCTCGCGATCGCCGCCATGTGCATCCAACGCTGACATTAGGTCCCGAAGCTGAAGAATCGGAGCCCATGGACACCACATGCGCTACCGGCGGAACAACCGATAATCATTAGGTACAGTGTCACAATAAAGGAGTGCGCAAGGCTCAGGAGGCTGCCCCATGCGACAAATGCGTTCAGGTCCACAGCCGTTCGGCCTCTACTTTGCTCACTACCGAAAAGGGAAAGTGGAAGAGAAAAGAAAGAGAGCTGAGGACCGAGATACTGAGGCTACAGCAATCCGTCGACAAATACAAAGACGAGCTCAAACAACTGACAACAGGTTGCGTCATTTTTCATGCTTTTCACATTTGCTTAAGTTGAGAGTCGGCACTACGACTTTATACTTGAACGACAGCGTCTGTTTACAAACATCGGTCAGTGTTGCAGGAAGCGCGCGGCATATGTAGCTGTTTTTGTTTGTTTTTAGTACCACCACGATTTAACTGGTTTAAGCTCTGAAATGTTGGAATCACTGGGCGTAGTTCCTTTTTTCTGACCCGAGCTGTTCCTTTCTATCGGTGGCAAGAAATGTAATTCTCATAAGCTTTACGAAGGGAACGGGCGATCACGTATATCCCTGGAAGCAGTCTAGTGACATTTCATGCTATTTAGCGCATGAACTCGAGGCTTGCGTTTAGTGTGCTGCACCAATAGACGGTAGCACGCATCGGGGAACATTAAGCGCCCAAGCTTTCAGTATTATCTCTTGGAAAATGCTGCTTTCGAACATCGACTTTCAGACAGTCAAAAACCGACTCTCAGTCAAGCGAACGTAACGGTGACAAAACAATTGTCCGCGCATCACTGGCATGCGCTCTCTGGTAACGGGCTAGCAGACGACGCGCGAGCGTCTCGATCAAATAGCCGCGAAAGACACATGCCTTCGAATTGAGCTGGTTGCCCAGAACGACAAGTGTTTCATGATTCCCGTTTAAAAGTTTTCATTATACTTTAAACAACGCGAATACAGCCGAAAACTGAACCATATAGCAGCTTCTAATGCAGCCACGGCATTCGTTTCCGCGAGCGACGACGCGAACGCGGGTCTACTACGGTGGCGGAGCGCGGCGGCTAAAAGCCGCACTAACACTGACGGTCGGTTCCCATTGCGCTCCGCTCCTTCGCACAGGCACAGAAAAATAGAGGAGGCGCTGGCTTTGTATATATCATTGACATGCTGAGAAACACAGGTGTGTATTCCGTGGACGTACAGATAGTTATTTATTTATTTATTTATTTATTTATTTGCAAACATAGATACAAAAGGACACAGAGAAAAGGAGGGCGAGAGCAAGCTCGCAAATTCCCCCTAGAGAGGTACGACACGTGCCTACTCTTTCGGGAGGAGCTAGGCATTGACGTAGGCAACAGACGCAGATCCTGGCATTGACGCAAGAAACAGACGCAGGCGGAACTTTAAATTGTATGATAATAAGTGCAGTCGCAATCCCAGCAGGAAGTAAAATTTCCACAAACGGCCAGTTCGAATGAAGGCTCGATGTGTCCGGCCGCTTTGCCTTCCACCAATGATTACTTTGTGTACCCTCACAGCAAGTAAGTCAGCCACTAGTAACGTCACCTATGAAGCACCTAATCTCTATTGCGTGGTCGTTTTTCTGCAGGAGCCGTAGAGCCTTGACAATTATGAATAATGCAGTCGCCTTCTCGCGTGTGAACAGAAGCGTCGTACGGATTGACGGACGATCGCGAACACACTCCGCGTAACCCAAAGATGGTGTTGGCTAAGAGCGTTGCGTAAAATATGCCTGATCTGGCGGATTCCGATATTCGGAAGGTGTTACACTTTTCTAACATAAGAAGGCCAATGGCTCATGCAACAGAAATCAGCCGCAATCAGTGACCCCACATACGTTGCATTAAATCGACACTTTGAACACCTAATGCGAACACTTTGGTGTTCGTGTTGTAGTGAACAATACAGACGACGACGAAGCAGCCAAGAAAGCTAGCCACAGCGTTAGTGGTAGCCACGCGATCCGAGCTTGCGCTTGCTTGGATTTTGGCTCCTTTGCGTTCCTCGTCATTTGCTTCACGTTTGTGCGTGAATAAACCACGTGACAATTGGTGGAGGTACGTGGATTCCCCGTACGAACCTGGAACTTCGCTCCCGCAAGCTGCCTCCTGTCCGTGACACCAACATGGCAAAGGCGACTCCTCTACATGCTGGACCTTCGGCCGTCCACGTCACCTGCGGCGCCGTGTATCCCCAGTGAGATCCACCCATCTTCTCCGGCTCAGGTGAATCGGGCGTGGAAGATTGGTTGTTGAGGCACGAAAGAGGCGGCGCCATTAACAAATGGGACGACCAAATGAAGTTTTCTACGTCACGTTTTATCTCGCGGACATCGCGCAGCTGTGGTATCACAACCACGAGGCTGAAATTCTAACTTGGGCAGCTTTCAAGACTTCTGTTACAGACGCCTTTGGGCGGCCTACGATTCGAAAGCTTCACGCCGAGCAGCGCTTGCGTCAAGGTGCGCAGCGACCGGGCGTGAACTACACGGGCTACATCGAGGATGTCCTGAATTTGTGTACCGCGTCAACTCCGCCATGACTGAGGAGGAGAAAATCAGGCACATCTTGAAGGGCATCGAGGACGGCGCCTTCCAAATGCTGTTTGCGAGAAATCCTACCACGATCGCGGCACTCGTCTCACATTGTCAGAGCTTCGGCGAGTTGTGTAGGCAGCGTGCGAACGCCCGTCAAGCCCTCACGGCGCCCGACACGCTCTCAAGCTTGCAACTATACTCGGCGACAACTTTTTTGGCACCACTGTGGAAGCTACAGAGCCAAAGTGCCTGCATGCACGTGCGCCAAGAAATAGTACCTATATTTATTTTCTAATTCGAGAAGTTACCTAGCTCGAATGAATAAAAATTTCTTCATTATAAAAAGAGAATGAGTATGGGAAGCCATTCGTTAAAAAATGTTATTGTAAACTTCAAGTTTGTTTCTGTCTTTTTTATTTCTTAGACAGCACCACATTTTCCTCACGCCTGCTCTGTCAGAGTTTCAGTAAACATGGCGTCCGCGATGCCGCCTGAACTGTTGGCCTGAACCGTGCGCGGCCGCAAACTTGCCGTTTCCTTCTCCGAAGAAGCTGTACTCTAAATGGGACAGAAAGTCGCTATCAAACAAGACCACGCAAGTTATCTGCAATTTCATCGCTGGAGTGAGGCACCGTCAGCCTGACTTGTCTGCAAACGCAGTGTGCCGGACTGTCGCCGAGCTCACCGGAGTGAGCGAGCGAACAGTTAAGCGTATCAAGGCTGAAGCTCTGCGGGCCCCACTTGCCTCCCCGAAGCGCAAGAAATTGAATTTCTCAGGCCAAACTGAGAAGCAGATCACCGACAAGACGCGGCTGCTGCGCTATTATACGTTTGCGTTGGCAGCATTGCGGTGCAAAGTGCACAGCTACTTCAGGCTCAATGAAATACCTACGGCCGAGAAACTACGCAACGACGTGATCAGCGACCCTGACATGGACATTCCGACCATCAGCACGCATACGATCCAAAGAATGCTGAGCGACTTGGTTTCGCCTTCCGAAAAAGAACAAGGAATTCCGCGTTGCTAGAGAGAGACGACATCGTTGCTTGGCGTCGAAAGTACCTCCGGACCATCCGAGAAATGCGGAGGCAGCGGCAGTAAGTTCTTACGTTCTTTTTATTTCTGCAAACTTTGTGTTCACTATGCGTGATTCTTGGTAAAAACGTTGACGCGAATGTTGAGCATGCGTGTTATCAACTGGTTAGCGAAACGATAGCTGTGCTTTGCATTTGTGATCGCCAAACGTGTGCTCTTGACGTGAGTGATCGAAAGCCTTACATAATCCTGGGTTAAGTCGCAGCGAAATTCCCCATTAAGATATGGTGGCTGTTTATGTTTGCGCATGTACGTTAAATAATAGTATGCGCCGAGGATTCCGTTGCATGTGGTGTAGGTTTAAGTCAGCGTTGTGCATTGCAGCATTTGCCGTGGCATGGTTTGAGAAGACTTACTGCCGTTTTTCCGCGTAGGAGCAAGGAGTCTTCTCAATGGCTTGGAGAAAGGAATAGCTAGTGATGGCCCTCTGAATTGCAGATTTTATTGAGCGAATACGCTGGGCACGTAATTGGGGATTGGGAGCGTGGTTGCATCAGCTTTGATATACAGCCTGCAGGGGCGTAGGTAGAATTTTTTAACACGAAAGTGTTTTATGCCGGGGTCCACCAAGTACATCCGTCACGGATATGACGTTATAAAATGGACGCCAACGGGTGAGAAAGAAAAAACCAAGAAAAATATACCCCGCTGGGAATCGAACCCACGACTTTGCGGCCGCGACGGCAAGCGCCCGACGCTCTACCGAGTAAGCTAACTCGGGAGATGCCAGACACGGCGCGAACGCGCCTTATATCTTTCACACATTCTCTTTCACGGCGGGCGGAGCGGGGCGGTGCCGCCGTCTGTGAGGTGTGAAAAGAAGTAATGCTTCACGATCGACACTTACTAGCGTTTCCTCCGAGATTGCACGCGATATCGGAGGTAATGGTTAAAGCGTCTCGATACCAGAGAGGTAGACTGGCCGCGCTGGCGTCGCCGAGGCACGCTTGACGCAGTTACGTTCTTTGCCTTTGGCTTCGTGTTAGCGTGCGTCGGCTCATCGGAGTAGTGCAGCTTCCACGTGCAGCAACGGGATTTCTCCGCGGCCGCCTGCTTCAGTTGTGAGAGCACTGACTAACAAAACTGCTGCAGTATGCGTTGCAGAAAGGACGCGATTTCGACGGGCGAATGTCGTGCCTTGGTGGAGCGGGAGCCGCGCCTGCGAGACAGAGGCCAGCGGAACGCACGCGTTTGCGGCTCAGGCTACGAACCTCTACCTCCCGTGTTGCTGAAGCGCAGTGTGTGTTATGTATGCATGAGCACAGGCGTCGGCTACCCATTGCTAGAAAGCGCACACCGTGCCGTTTCTCTCCTTAATTGACGACGCTTTGAAGAAGCGCATACTGGGTACCAGTGTTGGTTATGAGCTTGTTGATATCATCCTTACGCGGGATTCACTATTCGTTGTGTCCAAATATATGTTCACATCGTCAGCTACCACAACGGTTTAATAATGATCATGGGCGTTAGTCGCGATAGAGACATGCTGTCAACATGGGTCCATCCACGTCAAACGGTGCTATAGCTGCCAAACACGAATAGACATTGTACAAGCTCTCATATATCACTACCACGACCTGTTTTTTTTATGTAGCGGCCGTGTCACTACACAATAAGCACTACTTCTGTGAAGACACGTTTAACTTTCGTGTTATACCGATTCCTATGAC
This sequence comes from Rhipicephalus sanguineus, assembly GCF_013339695.2. Classification (NCBI taxonomy): domain Eukaryota; kingdom Metazoa; phylum Arthropoda; class Arachnida; order Ixodida; family Ixodidae; genus Rhipicephalus; species Rhipicephalus sanguineus. Next base: position 57,324,682 of record NC_051183.1, read on the forward strand.
GGAGGGATCAGCCATGTTTTTTTACACCATTTCCGTCTGAGCTTGGGGCCGGGTCGGACTATGTGATCGAGTGTCATTGTCTGCTCGGTATGCCGTGGCAGAACGAAAATTCCGGGGGAGGGGGCACAGGCCTGGAGTGCCGCCCTCTGGCTACGCTTTTGGCAGCCTGAAACAAGTTTTCTTTCACAGAGAGTTTTGCCAGCTTATGTATGTTATATGTATTTACAAAGGTTTTGTCAGCGCACTTGTTTTGCCCTTAAACAGAGGCATAACCTCGGATGAAGGCTGTCTGCTTTATTAATGGGCTCTTGCCAGGGAAAGAGCGCTGTTAACAATAAGACTGCTTTGTATTTTACAGGACCATGTACTACCTTGACGAAACCTGGGTAAACGCCGGCCTTACAAAGGGGAGAGTTTGGACAGACACCAGCGTGGTGACTCGGAAAGACGCATTTCGTCAAGGGCTCTCAACTGGCTTCCGTGCACCCAGCGGTAAAGGAGGACGCCTAATCGTTTTACATACTGGAAGTGCAGAAGGCTTTGTTGATGGAGCCACTCTAGTTTTTCGTGCCAAGAAGGGCGCTTGTGATTACCATACAGAAATGGATGCTTCGCGTTTGCAGAAATGGTTTGTTGAACAGCTGCTACCGAACATCAAGCCACGCAGTGTGATCGTGATGGATAACGCGTCGTATCACAGTGCTCAGGTTGAGAAGCTACCAAACTTATCATCCAGAAAAGCGGAAATCCAGTCCTGGTTGATATCGAAAAATATTCCTTTTTAGGATGACCAACTAAAAAGTGAACTGCTGCAGCTCGTTAAGCAGAATAAGCATCTTTTCCTTGCTTACCAGGTTGACAAACTTGCCGGTGCTGCCGGGCATGAGGTTGTGCGCTTGCCTCCTTAGCACTGCGAGCTAAATCCTATAGAGCTCGTATGGAGCTAAGTGAAACGCTATGTTGATTCAAGGAACACAGACTTCAAGATTGAATCTGTCGAGAAGCTGCAGCAGGAAGGAATTGCAAGTGTGAGCCAACAGAACTGGCTCCATGACTGCACTCACGTGATGAGGGTTGAGGATGAGGCATGGGAACGTGATGACATTATAGATAGCCAAACAGAAAGTCTCATCATTTCTTTGTGCACAGGCTCAAGTTCTTCAGATGCGTCGAGCTGCTCCGACATGAGTGGAATTGATGAACTGCCGTGACGTCTCCATGTGTGCCTTGCAAATGCTTCGAGCGAATGATTGCACATATGTACCTAACCAAAACTGTGATATTGTTTTCGAGGAATAATAATAATAATATCTGGGGTTTAACGTCCCAAAACCACGATATGATTATGAGAGACGCCGTAGTGGAGGGCTCCGGAAATTTTGACCACCTGGTGTTCTTTAACGTGCACCTAAATCTAAGTACACGGGCCTCAAACATTTCCGCCTCCATCGGAAATGCAGCCGCCGCGGCCGGGATTCGATCCCGCGACCTTCGGGTCAGCAGTCGAGCGCCATAACCACTAGACCACCGTGGCGAGGCTGAGGACTATCGGTCACTGCTGTTTCTTTTACTTTTTGATCGTTTATTCACTTCATTGTGATTTTATCTGCTGATCTATTTTGTTGCACTTCGTGCATGTTCTGATTACGTTATCGTGATGTGATAATGACTGCTGGGATTTTGTGTGCAAAAACCACGTTGTGATTATGAGGCATGGTGTGCTTGAGGTTGTACAGATTTTGAGCTCTGGGCGTTGTTTAATGTGCACCAAAATATAAGCACACGGGCATCTGGCATTTCACGTTCATTTAAATGCGACACGCTCAAACATGAGTCTTTTGTGTCAGCAGCCACGTACTGTAAGCACTGTACCGTCACTGTGGCTGGGATGTGATTATCTTGGTCGTGAACGTTAACGTTATATGCTGCATCAGCGAGAACCACATTGTTTAGTTGAGCATTGAAATTATCAAAATAAGGTTCTCTTTTCTTTCTGATCTCATGTCAATGGCGCTTACTGCCTTGTTTCATTTCTGTCGCAATCGCACCTGAAAATGTAATACTACTACTTATTTTTGTGTTTTACTTACTCATTTACGAAGTTATTCTAGCCTGGCTTTCCTTCTTATCAATGTGTTCCTACTCTTGCTATTTAGATTTGTTTATTAGAAATGGTTATTCTGCCGAGCAATACCAGCGACCATTGTGATAATTCTGATGCGTCAGTGGAGCATCTCCTTATAGAATGCCCGAAGTATGAAGAACAGCGTGTTCGACTTATTGACCTACTCAAGAGATTTGACAAACGACCACTCTCAATTTGCAAGGGTGGACCATGGCCAAATCCTGACAATAGAAGATGGGCTATGAGTGCTCTTTTGGATTTTTTAATTGATACAGACTTACGATTGCCATGATTATTTACTTTCATAGCACTACATTATACAGAATACTTTCTAGTCATGTCATATGTCCTTGTATGGGAGAGTGTCTGTGTAGACTGCATCCGAGGTGTTATGCGACACAACCCTCTGTGTGCAATACTCTGCACTTGGACTCTGCAAGTGCGAAGTTGTACGACGCATGTTGCATATGTGCATAGTTCAGCTGATTGTTTTTCTTTTTCTATTTCTTGTTTGTTTTCATTTTTCTTGTTGTGGCCTCTTTCTTTTTCTTGGTGAGACAGCCGGCTTTAATATAGCCTACCTTCTGATGTTATTTTCTTTTCTATTTAAATAAAAATGTTTGAGCTCGACTGAGTTTAGGTAGTCCGGATGAGGGAAATTTCGTGAGTCTGAGTCACAGAGAGCTCTCTGAGCAAAATATTTTGAGCAAGTGAGCTCCAGTTTTTTTTTGCCGACCTGTGGTAACAAGTGCGAAATCTCAGTTGCCATGCATTTCCAGCTGAACGTTGTTATCGTTATGTTCCGTGTCATGACTCACGCGTGTAAAATGTCATGTTGCCATCGAGTGCCAGCAGAAGTTTGTAATGCTTATCATGTTCTATGTCGCAAGTGCAATAATGTTATGAATGTCAGCAAAAGTTATGTTAATCACGTTCTGTACCATAAGCGCAAAAGAATATGTTGACACAGAGTGCCCAAAAATATTGTATTCCCCGCCGCAGAAAAGCTTTCTTATTTGCGCTTGAGAGCCTATGTGGAAATGCTTTTGTTGTCGGACATAATGAATAATTTGAAAAAAATGTAAAGTGACTTGTGAATTGGACAAGACTGATTTGTTACCGAAGCGTCTGGAAAATCCTGATTTAGAGCAACAAGAACTTTTGGTCTTTTTGTTTGCAATGTGTCTTCTTGTGCTGTAAAATATAATTACTTGCCTTTTGCTTTCCTGCTGTTTCAAACCACGCCTGGATGCAATGCAATAAAAGATAGGAACGATTTTTTATGCTTTATTTTTTTTTCTACCAGTGACAATCGGTATTATGGACAATACCTGTTACATACTGCATGTACAGATGTAAAAACATCGGTGGCCGTTATGCTCTGTGAAGATGCGTGACCAGCGAAGCTTGATGAAATAATCTGCGTCACTCTCTTTTCAATTAAGCGTGAGCTCTCTTTAAATCTAAACCCAATTCAGCGGCATCATGGTACTTGCATTCCGTATTTATTCGAATGCAATGCGAGGTTTTTCTCCAAATTTTTGCTACTAAAGTCACCCCTCGCGTTACACTCAAGCAAACTCCGTATTCAGGGTGCGATGTGCGCTTGGTGGGGTTCATCATATTCCCATGTGTCTTATTTTGTTGTCTTCGGGCTTCACCCGCAAATACTGTTTGGAATGCTCCGCGCAGACCGCGATGCGATGTTCTAGAAGCGCCACGATTGTTTTAGATCTTTCTGTTAAGATTGCACGCGGTACGCGAATAGTCTGGAGATTACGTGGCCACCAGCGATAACACTGGAACATTCGATAGAACGTGTATAAAAGCCGACACGCTTTACGACTTGTCAGAAATATTGACGGAGGACGCTCTGACTGACTCGTTTCCCGCCCCCAACTTCGGCCAAACAAAGAGTTTCATCTTCGACACACCGACTGCTGCCTTCGTCAACGTAACAACCCTGTGACAATATATAGTACAGTTGGTAGATACATCTACGCACACTGATGTTCCCATTCTGCATGTAGACGTGGTGCTAAACGCTCTAGCGATGCGAGCAAGCGAAACCGAAACTAGAACTGAAATCAGCTGCAAGATGCCGAACTACTTGAGTAGTAACACAAATATGCGGATGCCCCACCTCCGTAGCCTTCGCTCCAATGCCAAGATAAGTTGTCGCCGAGTATAGCTGCCCGTCCTGCCAATTAGCAGCCGTTTGTGCCCACGATCAAGGACTTCATCCGCAAGGAGGTAGCCCGCCACCTATCATTACTGCCGCTCACGCACGAGCCTGCGCAGGTTTGGGCTCGGGACCTTCAACACGCCATTCGAACCCATGCTGCTGAGGCCCTCCAACCGATTCTCCAACAAGCACCCGTCACTGCGCCGCTTACCTACGACGCTGTCGCTGCTCGCCCGCAGCAGCCTATGCCATATTCTCGACCTGCCATGCCGCCCCAGCCCTTGCCGACGACCGTGAACGCTGCGTCGCATACTTTCGCGAGACCTGTGACTTCATTTTACCACCGCCCAGACGCATGTAGAACGCTAGACAATAGGCCCATCTGCTTCGCCTGTGGTATCGCTGGACACGTCGCCCGCTACTGTCACCAATGTCCTTCTCCATGTGACGCCGTGGGCAGGCCTGTTGCGTCGTCGTCAAGGACACCACCAAGGTACGCCCTTGACGATCAACGACCCTACGCCAACCATCAATCAACATCCCCTCGACGACGCTCCCTGTCACCATGCGTCGCCGACCTACTACGGAAGAGGGAAACTGATCGCTGCAGTTCCGGAGGCAAGAGCTGCTTTTGAGCTGAACTGCCCAAGGCCTCCATCTTTTTCGCTGCAAAACGTTATCGACGTCAATGTTGAAGGGACTGCCGCACAAGCGCTTATTGACACAGGGACCGCCGTTTCCGTAATCTGCGAGAACCTATGCCGGAAGGTAAAAAAGGTGACCATGTCGCTCTCGGAACTAATGCTCCGCACTGCCAGCTCACAGTACATACACCTTCTGCTGGGTGCACAGCGCGTGTAATTAATTATTCAAGGTGAACTCTATGTCATCCAGTTTTTCGTGCTAGCGTCATGCTCCCACGACGTTATTCTCGGCTGGGACTTCCTTTCGCGTCATCTGCCCTCACAGACTGCTTCCGTGCACAGGTCGCCCTTACGCCGTTGCAAACTGCTCTTTCGGTGGATCCCCTTCCCGACGCTTACAAACTAGTCCTTGCCGCCGACACAGACATAGCCCCATAAACGTGGACCCTGGTAGCCCTGACCTGTAAGACCGCTCCAGACGGAACTGTTCTGTTGGGCCCGTCCGAGGTATTTCACCGCCACCGCGGCCTGCGACTGCCTTTTGCCGTACTCGCCGTTGAATCGGGCGCTACAACTATGCTGGTTGTGAACTCATTGACATCCTCAGTTACATTGCTTCGCGGGGAATGTTTGGGCAACATACAAGACGTTGACCTACTGCGCTCTCTGGAGTTTGCTGCAAACCAACCAGACCTCCAGCTGAATGCCATGACACCACCTGTTGCCACTCCTTCCGCTCCAGACGTTTTCCACCCTTCTGTTGCCGCTGATCTATCGCCGGCACATCGACGCGAACTCTTAGCCCTTCTTCGAGAGTTCCGCTGTTCCTTTGATTGCGCTCAACCATGTTTGGATCGTACAACGAGCATCACGCACCACATTGACACCGGTTGTAATGCTCCCTTACGCGAACGACCATATCGAGTTTCAGCGGAAGAGCGGCGTGTTATCAACGAACGAGTCGACGATATGCTGAAGCGCGGTGTCATCCAGCCATCCCAGAGCCCCTGGTCGTCCCCTGTTGTGCTTGTGCGCAAAAAGGATGGATCAATCAGATTCGGTGTCGAATACCGCCGCCTGAATAAAATAACTCGGAAGGATGTATACCCGTTCTTACGCATCGACGATGCTCTCGATTGCTTGCAAAGCAGCAGAATATTTCTCGTCGTTGGATTTACGCTCAGGTTATTGGCAAGTTCCGATGGCCGACCCTGACCGATCGAAGACTGCATTCGTCACTTCTGACGGGCTGTATGAGTTTAACGTCATGCCGTTCGGACGCTGCAACGCCCCAGCTCCCTTCGAACGGATGATGGGCAACATCCTTCGCGGCTACAAGTGGAATACCTGCCTTTGCTACCTTGACGACATCGTCAATTTTACTCGATATTTTCCAACTCACCTTACTCGCCTTCGTGCCATTATCACGTCTCTAACCTCTCCTGGCCTTCAACTTAACATCAAGAAGTGCCATTTTGCTGCGCGCCAGCTCACTATACTAGGTCACGTCGTCTGCAAGGAAGGCGTTCTTCTGGACCCCGCGAAACTCCGTGCCGTGGCGGAATATCCGAAGCCCAATTCCATGAAGACGCTTCGAAGTTTATTGGGCTGTGCTCGTATTTTCGTCGAATTGTGCGCCACTTCGCCTCTATCACCGCGCGTCTTGCCAATCTACTGACAGCCCCCAACGGTCTGTCTGGTTGGTCACAAGAGTGTGACGAGTCTTTTATGACGCTCGGGCGCTTATTAACGTCACCTCCGATACTTCGTCGCTTTGACCCTAATGCGCCTACGTCGATCCATACCGACGCCAGCGGTGTCGGTCCTAGTGCAGTACTGGCTCAACGATAACCAGGATATGAAGAATACGTCGTTGCTTACGTAGCGGAACCCTCAAGAAAACCTAGTGTAATTACCCCGTCACAGAGAAAAAGTGCCTCGCCATTATCTGGGCTTTGGCCAAGTTCCGCCCGTACCTTTATGGCCGCCCTTTCGATGTAGTGACGGACCACCATGCCCTATGTTGGCTGTCATCGCTGAAGGATCCGTCGGGACGCCTCGGTCGTTGGGCGCTTTGCCTACAGGAATACGACATTCGTGTTGTGTACCGATCCGGCCGCAAGCACTCGAACGCCTATGCGCTATCCCGCTCGCCGCGACAGGCTGACACAGCTTCGTCGTCAGCTTCTCAGCTGTCTTCACGCCAACTGACTCCGCAGACACGCCGTCGGAGCGACGGAAGGATGCGTGCATTTCCCATCTCAACTTTCTGACTGACCCATAGTTCATAAAGCCTCAAGAACTATCCGTCGTCAAGCCACGCATTTCACTATTCGAAATGACTTCCTCTATTGGCGGAATTACGCGTCTGATGATCGAAGGTCGCTGCTACTGATACCACGCCACATGCCCACGGATATCTGTACTACTTTCCGCAACGATCCGCAATGTGCTCACGCCGGCGCTGTCAATACCTACAACCGCATCCGTCAGCGATACTGCTGGTGTGGCATGTATACATTTGTATGCAAGTACGTCCGTGCTTGTACTGCTTGTCAGCGCCGTAAAGCTGTACCTGAACGCACAGCCGGTACACTTCAGCCTCTGCCTTGTCTGGCGTGTCCATTTGATCGCGTCGGCATCGACTTATACGGACCGCTTCCCTCGACGTCTTCTGGAAATAGGTGGATAATTGACGGCGTAGACCATCTCACACGTTACGCGGAAACTGCAGTCCTGCCCACAGCAACCGCAAGAGAAGTTGCGTTTTCCATCTTACGCCACTTTGTCCACCGCCATGGTGCTCCCCGTGAACTTTCGAGTGACAGAGGGCGTGTTTTTCTTCCTGACGCAATTCAAGCCTTGCTCGCTCAGTGCAACATCGTTCATCGCATCACGACCGCATACCACCCGCAAACGAATGGCCTGACTGAGGGATTTAATCGCACTCTCGGCGATATGCTGTCAAAATACACCGCATCAGAGCAGACCAATTGGGACACCGTCCTTCTGTTTGTGACTTACGCGTACAACACCGCTACGCATGCGACCACAGGGTTTTCGGCTTTCTTTCTCTTGTACGGACGCGATTCATCATGCACGCTTGACACTATGCTTCTCTACACGCCTGACTGATCTCAATACACTGCAATTTTTGATGTTGCCAGGTACGCCGAATATTGCCGACAATTGGCCCGTTCGCTGACAACCGATGACCATGGCTGTCAGAAGCTAAGGCACGACAGTGACCGACCTCTTCCTACTTTCACGACAGGTGCCCTGGTTTGGCTTTGGATCCCACCGAACACTCCTGGCATTTCGTCGTAATTACTGGCCCGATATCACGGGCCCTTTCGCATTCTCGCTCGTACGTCCCCAGTCAATTATGAGGTTGAACCTTTGACACCGTTCCAAGACTTACGTCGTCGTGGTAGGGAAATCGTCCACGTCAGTCGCCTCAAGCCCTATTAAGACCCCGCCATACTGACAACGCCTTAGGTCGCCAGGATGGCTACGCTATTCACCGTGGGCAAATGTAGTGAACAATACAGACGACAACGAAGCAGCCAAGGAAGCAAGCCACAGCGTTAGTGGTAGCCACGCGATCCGAGCTGCGCTTGCTTGGATTTTGGCCCCTCGACGTTCCTCGTCGTTCCTTCGCGTTTGTACGCGAATAAACCACGTGACAGTGTGTCTTTTCCAAGGCTGTCCATATTTACCGAAAAACCCGCTATTCATTTGTAATGCAATACGAGCACCTACGGAGCTGCACGCTTTGATAATGCTGTGACTGATAATGATGATGACAAAGAGGGCCAGAGTGCTTGGTAGCCGCGGCGCGTAGCAGGCGCGTAGCCAGACATTTTCTTAGGTGGGGTGGAGGGGTGTTCAACCATACTTTATGTGTCTTCGTGCGTGCGTTTGTACGTGTGGGTTATACTGCCACGTGTCATGCCGTTCTTCGCAGCTGCCACCGCCGAGAGACAGCGGTCGCGTCATTTAGATAGGCTAGAGCGGACTGCGATTAACCTCCCATGGGCCCATCATACCAGACAGTGCAATATCTGATGATAGGTGTGCACATGTTCTGTGTTGTTCTCTCAGCGCTTAACCCTTTCGGCCCTGGCGGTGTCAATTGACACCATCACAAAACATTTCCCCTAGCACCTCGGAATTTAAATCAAAACTGCCCATTCTTGGGGGAATACTTCTTTAATGATCCCCACTGCCATTGACACCAAAATGGTGACATGCTTGCGGAGCTGGAAGCCGCAAAGAAGAAGAAGCTTGACCGAAGTCATGGGTGACGGCGAGGCGGGTCAGCTCAGGCGGGTGAGCGCCATTTTCGGATCGACGTACCGAAGCTGTTTCGATTACTATCACGCTGAAAAAGGAGACGTGGATCACATTTTGTGTACTCTAGTAAATAGCCGGAAAAAATATGCTATTTTTCTCATTTCACAACCGCTGAGCCCTGATGACCTAATTTGATGTCATGTCCGTAAATTCATTACTACTTGCACCACTGGCTCAATTTTTCGTTTGTGGTTCACACCGCCAACTCTTTATGTAATTCACATTAAGCGACGTCCGGTGCGATTCTACGCTTCTGTCACGCAACATTACGGCTGCTAAGATGGCTCCTCGCACGAAATGATGCCTGTATAGTGTCTTTCTCCAAAACAGTACCTGGAACGGGTGTCACTCTGTGGCAGCACACTGCATTGCCACTTGAATACCTGGGCTTGATTATGGCGCGAGCCCTTATCATTAAGGCCGTACTAGACAGGCCACATGAGTTCTCGTGTCCCACGTCATGTTTTTTCCAGAACGTCGTCTGAAATGAATCGACACTTTCAGCTTAAATATTACTAGCCAATCTACTCTGTCAATATGGATGACCAGCGAAGGTTTTAACGCACTGACACAGAGGTTACCCTGAATTCTGAAGAAGGGTACTCACTTAACGTCTTGATCGATGATCATCGTGGCGAAAGGTACGCATAATCATTTCTTATGTGGATAAACTTATGGTCATGATGGCGGTGACAATTGACAATCACCTTTTTGTTGCCTCAACACCCAATAGTCGGCTGGGGTACAATGATGGACATGCTGATAGCCAGAGTCAAATGTATGCAGGACCAGTGGTGGGTGGTGGCGTTTGCACAAGTTGCGCGGCGCACGAAGCCAAAGCCCTCCAACACAAATTAGTTATTTCTTCTCAGACCGAACATATCGATGTTGAAATCACCAACGACGTTGATAGGCACAATATCGTTATCCATGATCAATTGAAAGTGCGCTAAGATTGATATGTCGACTGGGCTCTTGGGTGTATGCGGATATATATGCATAGTGTATGCAGCAATTCTGCACGCTTGCCGAATGGCGCACACGTCGCCCAGTGGGTGGCACTTTCATCTGTCAGGCGAAAAAAACATGTGGTTGCGCATATGGTTTAGCTTTTTCGTGTATTAACGCAACTATTGCCCGCGAGGTCCTACCGCGTTTAGGAATGATCCCATGGCAACAGAACAGTTGCTGCGAAGAAGGCGTCAGACCACGTTTCCGCAATGTGTGCCAGCGTGGACGACCTATGTCAGCTCGTAGTCGAATGAAACTAACTACACACGTGATGTGAGTGCTGACTTTTTTACCAGCGAAAGTTGTTATCAGGTCATAACAACAACGCCATAGTTACCGGCTGCAGCCGCCGCTGGTAACCGTAACCGCTATCGCTCAAAATGAGAAAAAACGAAATGAGAAAAAAATATGTACGATCGGTTTGGACTTAAACCCTGGCCGTCTACTTGATAGTCCAGTATTCTACCACAGAGCCACGCTGGTGCTTGAAACTACTGTGCAAAGAGACCTTATACAGGCGCCATGTCGGCCAAGAAACCCCATTTACACATGTAATGTAGCGCGGTATAATTCTAAAATACGAAGCAGGCGTCACACAATGCCATCAGCAACACCATCAACAAAATGTACATAATGCCTCACAGCTCTGTCGAGGTGAATGAAAAATATTGGTACAGTGGGCGCTGCCCTACTCCACAATAATTACAATTATGATTATTGTCATAGTGGACACCTCGCAGGTGTACTTGTATTAGTGGCCCCAAGAGAGTTTAGAGGGCTCTAAAAAGGCCGCCCTTCGACCTTTCGCTGTGACTGTGCTGGGCGTTTCGCGCAGGCGTGGCGTTTTATTTTTTTGAAAAACAAGAACAATGTATGGAACGCTAACCATGTATACCTTTTATATAAAACATACTCAATGGTAGCCGTCTGAGATTACTGACGACATAGCCAAGGCAGTCCAGCTATGGAGTTCGCGGGCGGAACAGGGTATCAGGAGATATTTTATAAATACTCAAGTAGTGAGTAGGTAGTAAATGGAGACCATCAACGCATTTATACTGTGAGTGGCACAGTCAACTGCTGACCCGACAGTCGCGGGATCGATTGCCGGCCGCGGGGGACGCATTTTCGATGGTGGCGAAAATGCTTGAGGCCTGTGCATTTAGATTAAGGTTCACGTTGAAGAACCCCAGGTGGTTGACATTTCCAGAGCCCTCAGCTACGGTGTCCCACATAATCACATCGTGGTTCTCGCACATAAAGCCCCAGAAATTATTATTTTAATAATAGAATGCCGCAGTCAATAAGTACGAGTAGAAGACTGTGCATACGTGTTTTGTTCAATCAACTGGTACGCATTTCGCTCTGCGAATCTCTCTTCAAAGACCAGCTTCATATTGCTGTATAGCAACCGCGCCGAGCGAGCGTGCTCGGCGCTCGGAGTCCACGTTCGCATCGTGTTGTGTTTACTGTGCGGTCACGGAGAGTGGCCTGGGAACTCGAGTTACGGCGGCCGGGTCGGCCGGGTGTTGTAAACACAGCCGCCGGGCCGAAGCTACGCCAGTCGCCCCGTCGCTGCTGCCTCGTTCGCCTCGCAGCGCTTTTGCTTAAATATACGAGTTCTTATTGTAGACGTGCCTTTGTCTTTCTTTACTTGTGTCTGCGCTTCCACCGGAGATCGCCAGCGAAATCAGAGACCTCATTCTGGCCCCACCGGAGACGATCCCCTATGAGAAGTTGTCGGCCGAGCTCCTGAAATGGACTTCGTCTTCAGAGAGGCAGCGTCTCCAACAGCTGCTTTCTGCTGAAGAACTAGGCGACCGTAAGCCTTCACAGCTTTTGCGCCGTCTTCAGCAGCTTCTTGGTGACAAGGCCACGTTGTTCGATCAGGACCTGCTACGAGAGCTCTTCCTACAGCGCCTGCCTTCGACCGTCCGCATGGTGCTCGCCGCTGCAGCGGACTTGTCGCTGGAAAAGCTCGCGCAGCTTGCCGACTCCGTGATGGAATTCGACTCCCCAACTATGTCAGTGATCGCGACCACTTCCACAACAAGTTAGGCATCTCGCCCTTCGCCACCAGACCTGCACGCCCTACGCGACGACTTTCGCAGCCAGATCGAACAGCTCTCCGCTCAGATAGCTACCCTGTCTGCGCGCTCTCGATCCTCGTCACGCCGCCGCTCCTCTTCCCGCCGGCGCTCCTCATCACAGTCTCCGCATCCCGGCGAGTGTTGGTATCACCGGACCTTTGGTGCAGCCGCCCGAAAGTGCTCATCTCCCTGCACTTTTTCGGGAAACGCTCCGACTCACCACTAGAAGCGGCGAGTGGTGGCGGTCCAGCAAGCAGCCGCTTGTTCTTCGTTTTGGACAAGACATCAGGGCTCTGTTTCCTCGTGGACACGGGAGCCGAAGTTAGCGTTGTTCCACCCTCACCCGCATTCCCGAAGAATCGCCGAACTGCACTTACGCTGCAAGCCGCCAACAAGACCACCATCATGACTTACGGTGAGCGCGCTCTCACGCTTAACCTTGGACTCCGTCGCGTTTTTCGTTGGGTTTTCCTCGTAGCGGACGTTTCTTACCCAATTCTCGGAGCGGACTTCCTTCGTCATTTCGACCTGCTCGTGGACATCTCCCGCAAGCGCCTTGTCGATGCTAAGACACACCTAACGGTGCAAGGTATAGCGTCAACAACCGGCATCACCGCAGTTATCAACAAGCCACCTTCGTCAGTGTACTAACAGTTACTCGACGACTTTCCAAGCTTGCTTCGCCCGTCCAATTTTCTGCGCCCTGTCAAGCACGATGTTACCCACCACATTATTACCTCAGGGCCACCTGTCCATGGTCGTTCACGACGCCTCGCACCAGATCGACTCAAGGTTGCCCGAGCTGAATTTGATCATATGCTCGAGCTTGGCATTGTGCGACCTTCATCAAGTCCTTGGGCTTCTCCGCTGCACATGGTGCCCAAGAAGTCCCCAGGTGACTGGCGACCCTGCGGCGACTACCGCGCTTTGAACAACGCCACCGTTCCTGATCGCTACCCACTGCCTAACATCGCGGACTTCACAGCACCACTGCATGGAGCAACCATCTTTTCGAAGATTGACCTGGTCAAGGCGTATCATCAGATACCTGTCGAACCATCGGACATTCCCAAAACTGCTGTCATAACACCTTTCGGCCTTTTTGAATACCTGAGGATGCCCTTCGGGCTCCGTAACGCCGCTCAAACATTCCAGCGGTTTGTAGACACAGTCACCCGAGGCCTGCCGTTCTGCTTTGCGTACATCGATGATCTCCTCATCTTTAGCCGCAACGCAGACGAACACCTTTCCCATCTTCGACAGCTCTTCGAACGCCTTGCCGAGTACGGCCTCATCGTCAACAAAACCAAGTGTACGTTCGGCGTGCCTGAACTTGACTTTCTCAGACACCACTTTGATTGTCATGGAATCCGGCCACTCCCTTCCAAAGTGCAAGTTGTTCGAGACTTCCCAAAGCCAACTTCTTTGCGTCAACTGCGCGAGTTCCTGGGACTGATCAATTTCTATCGGCGTTTCATTCCCCGCTGTGCTGACCTGATTAGACCCCTTACTGACCTGCTTCAGGGTAAGAAGAAGAAGTGTGCTTCCATTACGTGGTCTGAGAATGCATCAAGCTCATTTGAAGCAGTTAAGACAGAGCTCGCAGACGCCGCCCTGCTTGTTCACCCAACACCAGACGCTCCACTCTGCCTCATGACCGACGCGTCGGATGTGGCAGTTGGAGCCGCCTTACAACAGTTCGTTGACGGATCGTGGCAGCCTTTGGCATTCTTCTCGCGCAAGTTGTCACCCATAGAAAGCCGCTACAGCACTTTCGGACGTGAACTCCTTGCTGTTTATATGGGTGTGCGCCACTTCAGGCATTTCCTTGAAGCCCGATGTTTTTTCATCGCCACGGATCACAAGCCGTTGACGTTTGCCATCAAGTCTGCAAGCAGCAAATTCTCGCCCCGTGAGAGTCGTCACCTCGCTTACATCGCGGAATTCACAACCGATCTCAGGCATGTGCAGGGATCTGCGAATGCTGCAGCCGATGCGCTTTCTCGCCTGACGGCTTCCGTATCTTGTGCCGCAGCGCCGACAACTGTCGATTTCAGCGCCCTAGCGTCAGCGCAAGCACAAGACGAAGAAATCGCTAAACTTCGCCTATCCCCTGGAACACTCAGGTTTCGTGAAGTAACCCTTCCGTCCTGCACCGTTCCTATCTTGTGCGACATGTCTACCGGCAACCCTCGACCAGTTGTTCCGAGCGATTTCCGTCGGGCTGTTTTTGACTCCTTGCACACCCTTTCCCATCCTGGCATCCGCGCTACTCAACACCTTATCACCCAGCGTTTTGTCTGGCCGGGAATTAACAAAGACGTTCGTGCTTGGACCCGTAGTTGTTTGCAGTGCCAGCAGTCCAAGGTTTAACGCCATACGTGCTCTTCGTACGGCACCTTCACACCGCCTTCAGAACGTTTCGATAAAGTTCATCTGGACATCCTCGGACCATGGCCTCCATCGGATGGAAACACCTACCTGCTGACATGCATTGACCGTTTTACTCGGTGGCCAGAGGCGTTTCCCATTCCCGACATAAGAAGCGAAACAATCGCTAAAGCTTTTGTATCGGGTTGGGTGTCACGCTTTGGCGTTCCCTCTACAATCACCACCGATCGCGGTCGGCAGTTCGAGTCTGCTCTTTTCAAGAAGCTCATGGTTTTGCTGGGAAGTTCGCGGATTCGCACAACAGCATACCACCCCATCGCTAACGGCATGGTCGAGCGTTTTCACCGGAACCTGAAAGCATCCTTGAAGGCGCAACCCGACACGGTCAACTGGACAGTTTCACTGCCACTTGTTTTGCTTAGTCTTAGGACGACATTAAAGCAAGACATCAAGTGTACACCTGCCGAACTGACCTATGGTTCACAGCTCCGCCTTCCTGGAGGGAGAATTTTTTGATGCTTCAACTACCTCGCCTTGCCCTGATCCAACCGAGTATGTGGTGCAGCTGCGCTCCGCTATGCGCAGTCTTTCTGCCCCACAACCTCGCGTAAAACACAGTGTTCCTACCTACATCTCTCCTGACTTGGAAACGGCGACACACGTGTTTGTGCGCCGCGACGCAGTCCGAAAGCCTTTGCAGCGCCCTTACGATGGACCTTACCGCGTCATCAAGCGCCATGAGAAGCTCTACACGCTTGATTTGAACGGTCGTCATGATACCGTGTCTATCGACCGCCTTAAAGCAGCCATCGTCGAGGACCCACTGCCCCGTGGTATTCCAGATTGCGCCACACCTTCCGCCTCTGTTCCCACCACTTCGTCGCACTCTTCACCTCCTCCCACCACTGCAACGAGGGAGCGTCGCTCTGTATCGTTCAGGCTCCCTCCTTTCAGCGGGCTCCTTCACTAGCGGGGGGCCTATATAGCAACCGCGCCGAGTGAGCGTGCTCGGCACTCGGAGTCCACGTTCGCATCGTGTTGTGTTTACTGTGCGGTCACGGAGAGTGGCCTGGGAACTCGAGTTACGGCGGCCGGGTCGGCCGGGTGTTGCGAACACAGCCGCCGGGCCGAAGCTACGCCAGTCGACCCGTCGCTGCTGCCTCGTTCGCCTCGCAGCGCTTTTGCTTAAATATACGAGTTCTTATTGTAGACGTGCCTTTGTCTTTCTTTACTTGTGAACACGCAATATCATCGCGCAACCAACGCCCTGGACGTCTACAGCTGTTTAGCTCTATAATAAACTGATTAAAATTTCACAATCACAGAAAGTTTTATGCAGCAGATTTTTTTACCACAATGAATCAAATCTGATACATTTAGCCGATGAATAATTTTACTCTGCGAACGTTCAACTTCGGGCTGTCCAGAGCGCCTGCGAGAGGGCGGAGGACCACGGTCTTCCGGTCCCTTGTGGGAGCAGCCCGCTACTGGTGCGGATTCCCCTTAAAACGGGGCGTCACAACGCACTTCCTTAGGACCTGAATAAAGTTCACTGCCTGTGTGTCTGCGAAGGTAGCTTCAAAGAACAGCTTTGGAAATGCTGTCCCAATAAATATTAAACTGATAAAATGTTTCCTATCACAGAAAGTTGCATTTTTTTCGACAAGAATTTATCAAATTGGCAATATGCGCGATATCACCAAGTTTTTCCATAAAATGAAGTAGATTTCCAACTCTCATTCTCATTCACACCTCAGTGACAACAGTTATTCTCATTGACACTCTTATTCAACATGTTCATGTGTTCGGCCAAGGCCACGTGGACGCAATGACCAAAGCCAATAAACATTGCCAATTAATTACCAATTACCAAAGCCAGTTACACACAAGCTAATTTCTAGATCAGTAACACAGCTTTTCATTTTTTGTTGCAATGTACTCTCCTCAAAATTACGCACTCAACTGTTCCAATAATTATGCACTTGATACTTCAATCAGATGTACAGAATAGCTTTGCATGTTGTTTAGCTGCCTTAGCTTCTTGTTGGTATCATATGGTGGAGTATGAAATTTTGTCCTCACATTTCATCCATGCTCATAGTGACAGGGTCAATTAAACGTTATGTGACCGGGGAGGACAGTAGTGAAAGTGAATTTCTAATTCTACGCTTTATGCCTAGCTGTCCTTAACTAGGCATAATAATTGACGCTCACGCAGTCTCACCCAAGAAACATATTTGGTGCTTGCAACTAACTCCCGGACTGAGACTCAGGAAGATTTTTCAACAATAATTTTCGTCGACCTGACTCATGTCAGGTAGACGCTCAGACTCAAGCTCAGACTCACGTCTAGGTCTGAGTCTCAGTCTTAGTGAAATTACTCATGAGTGCACTGGTGCACTGATGCCACAATGCTCTTTAACGCAAATCTCCCACATGATAGGTGCACTAACTGGCGCCTTTCGATTTCGTGCATTCAAGTGCGAGTTATCAGTTGTTGTTATCCAGTATGGTCATTTTTACTGAATGAAACGACTCACACAAGATGTCTCTGTGGCACAATGGCATCAGTGCCCCAATGGCACTGATGCCGCAATGCTCTTTAACACAAATATACCACAATATGGGTGCACTAAGAGGCGCATTTCGATTTCGTGCCTTCAAGTACGAGTTATCAGTTGTTGCAATCCAGTATGGACATTTGAAACGACTCACACAAGATGTCTTTATTCAGAAGATCCCGTGAAAAAGGTTGCGAGGGGGATATCAAGGCACCTCCCCTTTCCTTAACTAGCGCCTCCAACCAATAAACATTGAGCTGGCGTACGAGCGCTATGGCATAGAAATATGCGTTTACAAGCGTGAGTATAAACTTGTCGGGTAGTAAACGTGAGGAGACATTAAGCTGATAGTAATGATGAAGATGATGAGGCAGAAGCCCCATAAATCGGCAAAAAGCGGAGCTCACTCAGACTCGCTCAAGTAATTTATTTTGCGTTTAGTCTGAAAAATTTATTTGGCGAGTCTCACTAGAACTGCCACTGGCCAACATTTTTCTATTCGGATTAACTTATACTCAATCTCACCAAATAACTGCTGAGCCGTACTCACTCAGTCTCACGGTTTGATCTGTGTCTGAGTGAGTCCGAGAGTGTCCACTCAAAAGTGAGTTTGCCGACGTATGGAGCTGGCATTTTTTCCTTTTGGCACTACATGTGTGCACTGTTTTCAGCACTTTGCAGAGCATCACCAAACTCAGGTCCAAGCAAGGATGCGGGTAAGTGTCTCTTGCGGTAGCTTTATATGGTAACTCCGGCCCTTACAGTGCGTTTATTAAAAAATGGTGAAATGCGTTAGTGCAATAAAATGTACAACTTAGGGTACACTAAACCAATGCGTATGTTCTCGTGCACGGAAACTGCGTTGAATACCAATGATCAATTTGACAGAAAGTCGGTTTGCGTATGTGCAATGAAAGAGAGTGCGACATCAACATAGCACAAATGAGGTCAACATATTAAACATGTCGCGCTTCATAATCTCAATAAGTAATATAAGCAGGTAATTGCGTGTGAGTGTTGCTGTCTCCCTGGCACGTTCACTTTATTTTATTTTAAGTTCATGAAAAAGTTGTTCAGTGCTATCTACACATTTCACGTTGAGGCGCATGTAATATTGAAGCTTGTGTTTCATAATTTCTCGCGAAGAATGATATCATGCTAATTATTTTTACAGCCGATAGAAATCAGTTAACAATAACTGTGAGATCTAGTCACATAGATGCTCCCAAAATGTCAGCTGAAAATTTTACGTCCGCTTGTGTGAATTTTACGATGCTTGTGAAAAAATACGCTTAGTTTGAAGAAGTGCTCAGTACTTCTTATTGTGATTGTTCTTGTTAATATTCATGAGTGATAATGAGCATGTGAGCACTCAACGCCACCCATCGTACCCACGGTGCACAAGAAAGGGGCTGCTTGAAGAAAAAAATCACACCATCTCCGCTAAAGGGGACCATGAGGCGATGCGAATCAGCGTTTCGGCATTACAAGCCCGCTTTTCAGAGGCGGTGAAGTGGGGAGGGGGAGGGATGAGGGAGAAAGAAAGTGGAGAGAGAGAATGTGGGAGAGGAGAATGGGAGAGGGAGAAGTGAGAGAGGGGGAAGGGTAGACGGGAAGAGAGAGGGGTAAGTGGAAGAGGAGGTGTGTGGAGAGGGTTCGCGCATGCGTAGTAAGGGTGGTCACGCCGCACACCACCACCACCACCGGTTTCAACTCCGCCATAAGATGCTTCGCATCTAATAAAGAAAGAAAGATGGGCGAGCTGGAATCGGTGCATGCTTAGAAAACCGGACGAGCGCTGCCTGTGTTATTCTCTTCATGTGTGTCTCCGTCGTTTTCGCGCTGGCTTTCTCTCTCCCTATTCATCTCTCTCTCCTTGTTCTGCTACCTTGCCTGGATAGCTTAGCGGTTACGGAGCTCGCCATGGGACCGTGGGTACGCGGGTCCGAAACCCACCTCTCCCAGAAATTTTATTTCTTTTTATTCAGTTCTTCTTCCCCTCCTCTCCGCTTGTCATCTCTCCTCCTCTCCACTTCGCAGAGCAGAGTTTTCGTTTAACGCTGGCCTTCCTCATTTGCGGCTCCTTGCCTCAGCACTCCTCGTTTATTAGGCCTTACTGCCTCCCACTCATTGCACCGAACTCCTTCCCAAACGCTCTCCGTAACTCTCCCTCTCTTCGCTTTCTCCTTTGGCTGCCTTCGCTTTCGCTCGCACCTGCTGTAGTGGGACAGGACAGCTGCTGTAGTGTAGCAGCCGATAAGAGAGCTTCACTGATTCATGTGGTGCCCGTCCGCCCCGAGTTCTTGCGGACGAGCCCGGCGGAATCCAGAGCTTAAACATATCCGCTATCAAAATATTTCAGGTGATCCAGCACATTGTGAAAATCGATTTCAAGCGTAACAGGAAGCGAGTAACTGCCTATGTTGCACTTCCCTTTTTTTAGCCAATTGTAACAAGGTGGAATGATGTGTCTGTGTAAATTGACTATTTGTGAAGAGATTATGGGCTTATGAGGCACGTCGACTACACTGACGCTATCAAGGAGAGCTCATCGTCCGAAGTAAATTCAGCACTGACGTATCACCCCAGAGGTCGCATTCCTCAGGACGGCAAGATTGAGATGATGTGGATAACTAGCTGTCCTTTAATAATTCGGCTGTGCTCGAGCAACGCTTGATTATCTGTATAGCTTGCTGTGTCATAAAGGAACATGAATAATGATTATTACGCTCTCATGAAAGCGAAAAGCCAACACTGGAAGCACAGTTGGGGTTACACAGACATGTCATCTGTATGAGTCGATTTTGGTATCTGAGTAGGCGCAACATGTGACGGTGGGAAAGTGTTTCATGATTTACGCGGCAGGCATATCATATTAAATGCGAAATATTTCTTAGTGATCCAAAGGCACTTTGAACGTCTCTATCTACGTATCTGTCTATCTAACCGCCAAAGTCTGGATGCTCTCATGGTGGCCATGTTAAAGGGACACTAAAGAGCAAAACGATTTTTCTCGCATTAGTAAAGTAGTCTGCCACGATAGCAAAAACACCACGCTTGCTGCGAGAAGACGCTTAATGCGCGAGAAAACGCGCAAAAAGAAAATACAGGTGGCGACGCCACCTTAGAATTCCCGCACCATTTGCCGTGACGTCACGTATTTTTGACGGCGCCTGCTTGGGCCTACGTAGTTCCTAACCGGTTAAATCGAAGTATATTGTCCTCTGAGGGGGCCAGAGACTTGACGTAACGAGGTTGTGGAAATTTCGTCGGGTCAGTGGTGCCAAAATGCGTTAAATGCTCTTTGAAATGTTTTACGTCACGAATTACAAAGTTTGGCGCGAAATTTAAAAATGAAACTTTGAACTTGGTTTTCTCCTCTAATAATAAACCCTATGGTTGTGAAATAAACTACACAATAGTTCTCCGAGCACACTTTATCAATCTAAACCAATTCTTTGTTTCTCTTTAGTGTACCTTTAACGTGGTACGGACGAAAATTGGTATGAAGGATCTATCTATCTATCTATCTATCTATCTATCTATCTATCTATCTATCTATCTATCTATCTATCTATCTATCTATCTATCTATCTATCTATCTATCTATCTATCTATCTATCTATCTATCTATCTATCTATCTATCCGTCCGTCCGTCCGTCCATCCATCCACATCCGCCCGTTCATCTATCTATCTATCTATCTATCTATCTATCTATCTATCTATCTATCTATCTATCTATCTATCTATCTATCTATCTATCTATCTATCTATCTATCTATCTGTCTGTCTGTCTGTCTCTGTCTATAGAGCCGCCTACGTCTGGATGCTCTCAGGATGACCTTTTTAACTTGGTGCACACGAAAGTGATGAATATGACGTATTTATCTGAAAATTTGACATGAATAACGTGAAAATTACGTAGCAAACGTCGCCAAGCCCTTTCATCCAAGCACGAGTGGTACATACCCGTATACCACGGGCCACTGCACACGGATATGCGCCACAGGTGCTTGACAGTTTACATCTACCCAAGACCGGCGACAAAAGACATTTCTTATTTAAATGCGAGGGCGTTAATAAAAAGCGTTGACCCGAGCAATGCAAACAATAAGTGTCAGGATCCCAGCAAGAATCGAACCGAACCATTCTGCGTGGCAGTCCGGTATTGTACCGCAGAGCTACCCCAGGTCTCGAAATTGCTTTTGAAAAAGGCCCCTGCAGGCGTAATGTCCATGCAACGTCGATTGTGGTTGCAGTGCTGGCTATCAAATTTTATAAGAAAGCAACAATCATTACTTATGTTGTCCTATGGTACAGGCGCCATTTCGTGTGAACCTGGGTGTGGGAACGAAATTTTTTCGTTTCGGTTTTATTTCGTTCCACAGCAAAATGTTCCGCTCCGTTTTTCTTCCAAAGCGAAAAAAACAATTCTGTAACGGTTCATGACGGCTTTTGTATATGCAAACATTTGAAGTTAAATAAACGATAAAAAACACTGTATGTGTGGCACAGTTACTTGCGCTCCTCTTAAGAACGTGCCATAAGGGTAAAACACGTTATTCCCACGATCTTCAGAGCGGAAGTAACTATACCAGGAGTTCCTACCAACCAGCACAAACCAGTCCACTTAAAAAAAGTCCATTACGAATATATTGAGCTGGCACAATGCTTTGTGTCAAGGGAATGAGCACGATCTCAGAAGCAGCACGTCATCGAGTGGGCTCTCTAATGTGCGAGACCACTGTTTTGATGAAACAAACTTCAATGCCGAGAATACCCTCTCCACGTTGGTGGGCGTGACAGGCAGACGAAAGTCCACTTGCGTTGATATAAACATCTCTGGTTGCCACTGTTATCGTTTTTCGCACAATTTCAACACATCTTTACTTCGGAATTCTTGCCTGAGGTAGACGCTAAACCTATGCCCTGAGAAATGCAATATTGCTCACGTTGAATGACCTCGGTTGTTCTGGATGGCCACGTTTTCCCGTGAACTCAAAATTATACCAAAATTTTGTTTTCACTCAGGAACAAAGTAATAGATAAAGTTTACGTTACGTTCTCGTTCCGGTAAAAAAGTTCGTTTTTTCTTGTTTTTGGTTTCGTTCCGTTCCGGCACACTGGGGTTAACGTCAATTGGGATTCTAGTGTTGGCTCCGCTTTTAATGCAGTCTATCATACATTACATTTTATTCCGGTCTTTCATCAGACTATATTCAATCGTTGATCGACCGTGGAGGAACACGCTAGTGAAAGCTACGCATGATATGCACATCGTCGCAGCGCAAAGTGCACTTCGTTTCGACAATACTGACGTCTGTGCTCCACCGTGAGTGCTGTCGCTACGTCAGGCCCTAGGTTACCCTTCAAACTCCAATGTAATTGATGTCCCTGGCAAGCCAAAGATGTGCACACAGCCCACCTTCGGCACAAAAACGCGTCGATGCACTTCATAGCGCTTGGCTCCAAGCCAAGAAATGCAGCAGAGAATTACTCGCTGACTGCTTCACATGAAAACCATTCCCAAAAGGCATGGGTTCTGCCGATTTTTTTTTTCATGTCATTAGGTTTCATTCATGTTCGTCATCCACTTATACCCTCCTACGTCAACTTTGGTCCATACCAAGCTACCGAAGCCACGGTGAGAGCACCAAGATGTAGACGGCTAGATAGATAGATAGATAGATAGATAGATAGATAGATAGATAGATAGATAGATAGATAGATAGATAGATAGATAGATAGATAGATAGATAGATAGATAGATAGATAGATAGATAGATAGATAGATAGATATGGTGAAAATACCTATTGTTCGCTTAGACTAGATCCTACCTTTTCTGTGTTTTTCTATAATACGTTCTACCTTACTACAACAACAGAAAGAAAACCTTTGGAACATGCAGAATCTCATTTCACAATAGAAATGGCTGTGATTATTGACAAGAAACTTGCAACACGTTTGGACAAAAATGGCACAGATTACGAGATATATTTGAAAGAGCACCTGACTAAGGCAAGTGAATAGCAACGATTCTTTTGTATGATTAAAGGACCCCTGACAGCAAAATTTTTGTTGGTGACTTTTGTACTGTAATTTGTAGCTTTGGGTTTGGTAATCCCTAAGTTAAATCGTAAATGCTCTAGCGTATCGTATAACTAATTCTAGCGTAGTTAATTGTGACCACTTTAGCGTCACTTCAAAACGCCCGCCTAAAAACCACAAGAAACTAACGACCCATGCGGGGAGCGTCAAAGACCACGTGCACTCAAGCTGTGGTAACGTAGAAAGCGCGGTTTTCAAATCGGGGCCCCGCGCGCGGTAGAGATTGAAAGTATGTGGGTGCCTCGGTATGGGTTAAACCTTTAAGCGCGTGACCCCTCACGAAAACTACCTCGAGAGCAGCCCGACAACAAAGCGAGAGGGGTGCGGAACAATAGGCCTCGCCGGGTGCCAGTCGTCGTATTGTGCACGTGCGCCCCGCAAACCTTCTGTGACGTCCACAATACTCGCTTTACTCGTGGAACGTCACGCGGGGCCTCTATCTACGTCATACCAGGATGTCGCAAGGTGCAGCCAACTCAAGTGAGCACTCATGCTTACTTTAAAACCAAATTAAGATATCTTAAAGGCAACGTTCGTCGATAATAATCGGTCAGATGTGCCCCCGTATACAGGAAAGTCAAGCAACACAAACATCTCGAGGTTTCAATTTTGGTGTCAGGGGTCCTTTAAGCTTTTGGACATTAGTGTTGGGACAATCAAAGCGTTCATTGCTAGGGATAGGAGTAAGTTCTGAGCCCACAATTTCTAATCAAAATGCTCGCGCAAAATGACTAGGAGTGCGAATACGGGCACTCATTGCTTTTGTCCCATGCCAGAGAGGTACCTAAAGTAATATTCAACACCTCGGAAATGTGCCGTTAGACTTGGAGCACGAGTTCCAGGTCTAAGAAGCGTTGCCTAAAGTCTGAAGGATGCTGAGTGGTCAGTTAAAAAGGAATTCAGTTAGCAGCAGCAGGCCGCACTTCAATAGGGCTATTGCTATAAAAAATAAAAATAAAAGTCTTCGAGGTATTGCATCGCCAGTGCTGTGCTCGTCTGAGTGAGCTTGCTCTCAAGGTTATGGTCATAGCTGGCTAGTAAAATGTCATTGAGAACGGGGCCAATGCATGACCTTATGCAAGCTTCTTTGCGCTCTATAGAAAGCTTGTTCTACAAGATGATAGAGGTGGATTGCATAAAAACTTAAAAACTCCTAACAACTACCGTGAGTGACTTCACATGCATTCTAAGGCTTAAAGAGAGAGAGAGAAGGAATGTAGGAAAGGCAGGGATGTTAACTAGACAATGCGTCCAGTTTGCTACCCTACACATTGGGAGGGGGAAAAGAGGAGTAAAATAGAGAGAGGTAGAGAAGGATAGACACATGTCACATCACACACATAGTGCCGAGTTTCACAGGCGGTCACACCTGTGAAACTCGGCACCTGTGAAAATGCACCAGTGCTTATAGAGGTGGATTGCATAAAAACAAAAACTCCTAATAGCTATCGTGAGTGACTTCACATGCATTCTAAGGCTTAAAATACACCAGTTTGTTAGCACTTGTATTGGTGAATCTGTTGTTCTTGTTTCAGAACACGCGTGTGACGTATGCAAGCCAGACGCTTGCGCCGCATAACAAAGCGATCATATGCATTTGCCTTGTATTTTGCATGTTTTAGACATTTGTGTCTGTATTACACGTGCTACGTCATAGCGATCCGCAATACACTAATCGCGCTTAGCATGCACGTATGCACACGCGACCACCCGCTTCGACCGAGGTGTCCTTTGCTACTTGCCCGCGGCCCTGACAATGAATAAACGGGTAAATCGGCTATCGCCTTGTGCAATCTCGCACTGAGGACAAAACATCGGGCATGTTTTATTTTTGTTGTTGAGATCAGCTGTTTTTTCAGCCGCGCCTGCCAAGGCGGGTGTCCGAGAATGTGGGAGTGGATCTTGAAACAGCTGCGAAATAGCCAGAAATACAAAGTTTTCGGTGCGCCGGGACTCAAACATTGAGCAAATAAACCCGTATGTTTAGAACGGACATGCCACAAAGCGCGTGACGACGACTTGACAAATTCGAGACGGAAGACACACGCTTCAAATGCTGCCTCCAAGGTTTTTCCGGCGCAGCCGTGTTCTCCGTTTACTCACCCACCAAGTGCAAGCAGACGCCATGATAAAATCCAGCAAAAAGCGCGGCGGAGATTAATGCATCTCTAAAAATTTTAGCAATTCATATCAGATTAGACTAGCCTAAACTCATGGCTCCGGTAGCTCCCTCTAATCTGAATTGTACAATCAAGGTGATGAAAGGTGCATATATGGTATTAGCATATACATCAAAGCAGTGATGAAATGTAACCCAGCATGTCAAGGTATGCAGTTCCTACCGAAACGACGCTGCCCTCCCATAGGGCTCCCATGTGCCTTTCGAGTCACCGACGGTGCGTTTCTGCTCCGCTTAAGCTGTGTTCGCAGGATGCCCACGCGCGCTTTCACTCGCACATACAACATACGGCGCACGAGGCGATGCAGTCTGCTCTTGCTCTTGAGAAGACTACTGATGACGACGGCGATGGTGCTGTCAAATAATATTTGGGGTTTTACGTTCCAAAACCACAATATGGTTATGAGAGACGCCGCAGTGGAAGGCTCCGGAAATATTAACCATCCGGTGTTCTTTACCGTGCACTGACATCGCACAGTACACAGGCCTCTAGCATTTTGCTTTCATCGAAATGCCAACGCTGCGGCCGCCATCGAACCCGCGACCTTCGGGCGTGTTGGGTAAAACGTGTGCTGGAGGGTGCATGCTTTTTTTTACTGCAATACAAAACGAGCGAAGGAAACGTAGATGCGTTTCCATGACTGCATTTGTGCGGTGGTGGCGTAAAGTTTTTGCGAAGGTTTTCCGGATCAACATATTATTTTTGTTCACTCTTCCTCGAATACACAATGCTTGAAATTTGGTTATTTTAAAAATAGGTTTAGGTACGTTTTTTTGAAGATTTTAATAATCTACTTTTCTTGCTGGCCGGGAGATTCATTCTTTTCTACTTATTGTTACGTTTGGCCCTGGAATTATTCGTGCCAGACGCCATTGTGCATGCACATGTATGCCGGAATGCTGTCGCCCCCCCCCCCCCCGTATCGGCGCTTAGACGGAGGCACGGAACGCCGCATCTTTCTGGAGGGGGCTTATGCCGATCGAGCCAGGCATGTCTCCGTGGATGGTTTCCCAGCGAAACGACGGGGAATTCGGAGACTGCTTTATGATACGGGTTTTTTTCATCGTGAGATGGCTTCTCTGAAGGGATTCTCACTAAACCACTGAATTCTTTTACCCGAGCGGAGACGTGATTATTTGCAGGTGGTGGAGTGGACTGTCTTCCTGTCCTCCGCATTCGACACCTCTGCGTTCTTGTGCGGCGTTTGGCAGTATGGAACAGCGCAGCTCTAGGCTCTCTCATTGAACCAGATGAGGCTCCCACCAGATGGCAGCCATCAGCTCTTGCAAGTGTTCGCGTCAGCGGAAGCAGAGTTCATCGACCTTTCACCCCCACCTGTCCTTCGGACGCAGCCTCGTCGCCGATATTTCGATAATGGAGTCGTCGGGGTGTGGCGCGTGAATTGTGTGGTGCACTTGTGCTCCCCAATAGGACTTCTTGACCTACGAGTGTATTATGTGAACCATTGACTCCTTTGTAGAGGCTGGACACCGCACGCCGGCACCTCAAATTGCCGGATTGGCAGGAGCTACTGACACCGGTTTCCAGTGCCTCAGTGTTGACAGCCTCGAGGCTTTAAAAGCCGATGATTTTTGTCGGCCAGTTCAATTGAGTCGAGTGAGTTGATTCACTCGAACTCTCTCTTGATCTCTCTCGCTTGTAACCACGTAAAGAAAATACTACCTCCCCTCTTTGAATGTACGCGCCTCCTCACCGGAAATCTCTTTTTAATGCTCTTTTTTAAATGCTCTTTTTTAAATGAGGAAGACTGAAATAATCGTAGTTACCAATTTCTCGCTACTGTAACTAAAACGTTCTCTAAGCCCCACGACAGGAAAGCTAAATATTACGTGCTTACAAGTTTATATTACACAAGATGGCTTTAAAATACGTGCTTTAGAGATCTTTAGGCCCTTTCTATTAACTTAGTGTGCGCAAAGTGCCTCCATGACCCGTGCCATAACCACTACTCTTAATGTTTGCAGGTCATACTGGAAGGATTGAAAATATGTGCAGCTCTTTAGAGCTGTTAGACAAACATTCGGTGGCCTGTTTATACCGCAGAACCTCGTCCAACCTACCTTAATTTAAGCGAAGTTCATCTACCTATTATAGTGGAAATCTGGTATAGGTTGCAGGAGGTGTTACTGAGTCCTTCTCGTGTCAGCGAACGCACTTCAGCAACACAAGTACTCGGACGCAACAGCCAAATTCCTGTTCACCAGCGCTGCAGTCCCTGCCTCCGCGATGGAGGGACCAGAGTTTTCAGTTTTGTTGGTTCCGTCAGAAATTTTGTGAACGGGGACCACACCGAAATGTAAGATTCGGTGATCCCTGATCACATCGCACTGAGTGAGGCACTAAATTTAGAGGATTTGCCCAGTGACATATTCGAAAATATGGTCAATTGGGTGCAACGATTTTATCGCGCCACGCTGTCTTCTCTCACAATCCCACTTTCTATTCGACAACTCCCATCTTCGGCTGCCAAATGAATGACAGTTAAGATGGTCTATGTGCGGCTACGGATTTAGTTGAACACGTAGCTATGCAGTGCGCATTTTGAGAGCCATAAACTTGCGCCTGCATCAACGCGTGAGGAGCATGAAATGCACACGGACGTCGATCCGGGAGGAGGACAAAGGCCCTCAGGAAAGAGATAACCAAAAAGACGTAGTTTCTCTAGTTATTCGCCACCCTATCTGATGAGAATTTTTTTTTTGGTCACATGCTCTAAAACACGATTTGTATACATTTTAAAATTTTAGGGTGTTCGAATATTTCGAATACTACCCGTGTACTCCTAA
This sequence comes from Rhipicephalus sanguineus, assembly GCF_013339695.2. Taxonomy (NCBI): domain Eukaryota; kingdom Metazoa; phylum Arthropoda; class Arachnida; order Ixodida; family Ixodidae; genus Rhipicephalus; species Rhipicephalus sanguineus. The sequence continues at coordinate 57,353,143 of NC_051183.1, forward strand.
TCTAAACAAGTAAAAAGTTATTCAAAAAAAAAAAACAACATTCCAGTATTTGAATGTTCACACACCCTTGGTTTTGTAAATGACCACCATGTGATGCCGGATAGGATTTTCTCTCTACTTTCTCGCTTGATTTCTGCAGCTGTCCGAACTGTGTTTAGACAACTCTTGAACAAAAAATCATATTTGTGCTTCTACATTCCAAGGCAAAGTACTTCGAAGAAATCTCTTACACTCTGTGTCATATTGCAGCGAATCAGGATTAATGTAGTATAGTATATCTAACTATCAGCACCATAGAATTCCTCTCTCGAATAGTCTGTCCAGGCTGTCTTTGTGAGAAAAGAGCCTATGGCGAATTGAATACGTCGGCCAGTAATTGAGTTGAAGTCTCACGTTGAGTTAATAAAATGTCTCAAGGGTCCTATTGCAGGCACCAGTTGAATGGTTTGAAAAACAACTGCCCTCCCCCAACTGATCTCTACATGAAACTCTGCGCAGGTAGAAGTTATCCTGGGTCAGCTGGTACCAAAAGGTAACATAAGCGTAATAGCAGCCGAAATTTCTACCGAGGTGAGTACACTAGGAATAACTAGTGTATTCGTATGCGAGGTAGTGGCCAAGTACTCTACCGGAGTGGCCAATCCTTGTCTGGCGAGGGAATCCATTACCGGCGGCGGTTGCACGTTTGAGGTCCCACCCCAGTCCTCCTTATGCAACACCATCAACAAACGGATTAAGTGCAGGCCACTTAGGGACCCGGATTATCATCTCATGTCATCTTATGTCATCTGCTGTCATCATCACCATCATTTATTTACCCTTAAGGGCCCCTCATGGGGCATTACATAAGGGGGGGGGTAACAACAGGTATCCACGGGTCGCAAGATTACATCACATAAATACTGTTGGAAAAACAAGAAAAATTAACAGTAAGAAAAAACAAACAAGAGAAGCAAGAAAACAGAACATGAAAATGAGAAGGCATGTATAAACGCGCAAAGAACAGGACTACTACTCGGCCTCCTGACAGTGGTGCTGTAACAATAAATCTTTAAATTTCACACAGTTTATCTCACTAACAATACCGTCAGGAAGTGCATTCCAATCCGATATGGCAGTCGGTAGAAATGATTTGTTGAAGGCGTTAGTTGAACCATGAATGCGTTGAACACTGTGACAATTAAACAGACGCCGTGGTGATCTCATGGGCGGCAGTATTAGGCTCTCGCCTAAATAAGGAAAGTCATAATACAGCTTATGAAAAAGGCAAAGACTTGCTATTTTGCGACGGGATGCCAAAGGGGTTAGACCAATCGAACTTTTAAAGTTAGTGACGCTCAATCTAGAATCATATTTGGAAGTTATAAAACGAGCAGCTCGATTTTGTATTGCCTCCAACGCCTCGATTAGGTACTCATGATGGGGGTTTCAGATAGGGGATGCGCATTGAAGTTTGGTACGTATAAAAGTTTCGTATGCCATTAGTTGAACTATGGGCGAAGCAGATGTGAGCGATCGTCTGATGAAACCTAGTGACCTAGAAACGTTTGCAGAAAGTGACGTGGTGTGCTTAGACCAATTTAGATTATCTGTTATTTCTACGCCTAGATACCTATAAGTTTCCACCTGTTGTAGCGCGGTATTGTTTATCGTGTACGGGAAGTGTAGATGAGATTGCTTACGGGACACGTGCATAAACTTACATTTTGATACGTTCAACTGCATGAGCCAGGTCGAGCACCAGTTTTGGATTAAGGTTAAATCATCTTGCAGTGGAGTCCTCTGTAATATCCTCTCTAATATCCTCGCATCCCATGTCGTAGTTTGGCGTAGCCCAGGCAAGGCAATGTATAGCATAGCCATCTAGAGTACAGTAAACAAGGCGCGGGAAAGGCAAGTGAGAGTGAGAAGGGGAGAAACGAAAAGGGGGAGGGTAATATTGTACAGTGTCTAGCAAGGGTGCGGGAAAGGAAAGTTACGGAGAGGAGGAGAGGTGTGATGGTGAGGAGGCGAGAATGGAGGAGGAGGATAGCGTAAAGCATAGCACAGCCGCTTATAGTAGTTTGGCAAAGACTGGGAAAAGAAATTGAGGGTTAGAAAGAATAATGTGAGAGTGAGAAGCGAGAAGGAGGAGGGGACCAGTCGCCACTGCACCATAAATGAAGGTTTGCTTTCCCGCCATGGACGCCGAGCAGGCTAAACGTTTGTAACGCCAGTGCGCTTGCTTGCCCGCGAGAGCCTAACCGCACGCAAATCACTGCTCCGCACATCCCGCAGCTTTCAAGTTAGGTGCAAATGCATACATTTTTTTTAATCCGGTGGGGAAATGCGCACGACCGAGATTCGAACCACGGTCCCCTTGCATTCGAGACCGATGCTCTATCTCTACGCCTTCGCTGCGTGCTTCTCTCAAAGCAAACCATGTGGCACGGAAGAAATATAACCGCCAGTCAATAAGGGTAACAGAATGCATGAAAAATGAAGGTAAATGGGCGAGAGGGAGGCAGTGAGTTCGGGTGGGCAGGTGAGATTTCAAAGTTTGCAGGGATAATAAGGGCGCAGAAAGAACAGGATTGGGTTCATTGCAGGAACATGAGAGAGGGCTTTACCCTGCTCTGGGCGTAGTCTGGCTGATAATGATAAAGAGTACACGGCACATAAATATATTGACGAAAAATCTTTTACAGGAAAAGGAACCATTCTTATCATTAGCGAAAGACGGCTCTCCTTTAGCTCAAGCTTCGTTGAGACAACTTTACGCATACGCAAAGCAACGTGAGAACTTGTGGCGTTCAGACGTGGTGGTATTACTTACAGGGTGAGTAAATGTTTAAACTTTTCGTACATATTGCATGAGTTTTGTTCATAGGGAACTATATTGAATCAAATATTTATCACTACAATCAGAGATATATTCGATTTCTAAAATTTTGAAAACCATAAGGCAATTGGAAGAAAAAAATCGCTATGACAGGTGAACAGCCGAAAATATCAGGGAAGCTGTGCGGGAACAGTTTTTCAAAGAGGCAAGCAATACTCTTGAACAAGAACTTTGTTTTTCACTAAAATATGTAAACCACCAAATATTACGCTGCCGATGCAGAATGAAATTATCGAAGAAGCACTTTTAAGGGGTCCCTGAGCCATAATGCTAAAATTCTGGGGAGAGAACAGGGTCTATGAGCAGCTCAAGTATATTCCGTAGACACCGTGGGGCTTAGAACATAAAAAGAGAGAGCAAAAATCAAACACTCGGCGTTCAAACATAACAGATATCGGCCACCAATGGCTGCCGTGCAAGACCAGCTGGTAAATTCTTATAAAGACCTGCCACTGGTGCCGCCCAATTTATGGAATACAGATTGTCCAACACACCTTCACCACCTATGGGTGCCTTTAGAGAAAAACGCTAAGGACCAGAGCAATACGCACTCTACACAATAAAAAATTACGCCCTTAAGGGTGTAAAATAAGGTGTTCGCGTTAAAAACACCCTTATAAACACCCTTTACACAATTATTCTCAGAATTTTGGTGTTCGTAAGTAAAAAATCCTTGGAACACCCCATCTACACCCTCATCGGAGTGGTATTAATGAACAAGGATACATAATACGATACCTTTGGACAGATTTTGCTTATGAGTTAAGTATATATGAACCATCCTTATACCAACAATGCATCTAACTACTATCTACTTTCGGTTCTAGTACCCGACCGAAGGGTGATTCCAGGAGAGATCGAACACGCCTGTCTAGTCGATATTTTTGTTTTGCCTGGGTTTTTATATGTGATGTGGCCATATTCAAAGCGCACGGAACCGAAAATTTTATTTCCAAGAAACGCTCCCTCTGCGCCAAAAAATATTTGAAGGTGGCCGCAGGGACGTCCTGTTTTTGCTCAGTGCAATATTTTCGGACTCGTTTCCCGCCCACAAGTTCGACCAAATAAAGAGTTTCATCTTCGGCACGCCCACTGCTGCCTTCGTCAACGTAAGAATCCCGTGACAATATACAGTACAGTAGGTGGGTGCATCTACGCACAGTGATCACAATTTCGCTGTGTTCCCATTCTGCATGTATACGTGGTGCTAAACGCTCTAGCGAAACCGAAACTGGAACTGAAATCAGCTGCAAGATGCTGAACTACTTGCGTAGTAACACAACTGTGTGGATTCCCCGCCTCCGTAGCCTTCGCTCCAATGCCAAGATAAATTGTCGCCGAGTATAGCAGCGTCGTTCGAGTGTTGTGTGGCATCGTGAATCGATTGCTTTCCACCAATGCTAACAATGAGTGAATAACACGCGCTGCTTGAGCGAATGCCATTGGATTATTAACGGTCAGGCTTTTGGGAGCAGAGATTCTTTCCTTAATATCACCCTCAGCGCTAATATAAAATTATGACTCATACACTGGTGCCGTTACAAAGGAGCTTGGCATGAATTCGCGCCGCTGTGTGGCACAGAACTCCTCGCTCACTGCACGCGCCAGCTGTAGAATGCCTGCTGTGACAGATTCGCGCATAAGTTGTGCTGCCAGCGCTCGACTTGCTTGCCCACATCACAGCTTTGCGCTGCTTTTTGACTGTCGTGATATGTCGTTACTAAAACATTTCACCATCTCCCACTGAAGGAATCATGTGGGGATGCGAAGGAGCGCATGGGTCGACATAAAGTTCCGTTCATGACGGGCACCTTGCCCGATGTTAACGCGTCCTTGCATGTGGAGCACTCCATGAACTCACTGTAGTTGCTGTTGCTGTTACTCGTCCCGAACTCTTGTTGGAGCACGCCATGCAGGTTCATCGCGCGTCTGCAGAATCTCATCACGTGATTGATGAGAGAGTGTAATGGGGAGAGGCCACAGCGTCTCACCCAGCCCCTTACACAGGCTCGAAAGCGCTAGCGCGTGCCAGCACAGGTGGTTTTGCCTGCGTTACGCCAAGCTAGGACAGCATACGGCAGCCCGGGCCCCTAAAGTGCTATGCAAGTATCATGATCAAGGCGGTCGAAGAATAAGACAAAGAAGACTTCTCCTTGGCGCGAGCGAGCGATCAATATGTTACAGATGGCTATGGCACATTTTAGAAAGCGGACAGTCGCCAATAGATCTACGGACAAAGCCCAGCGCAAAACTGCTTCGTATCTAAAAATTACTATGACAGTGAAGGCACCAGAGCCAATATGTACATTAAAAAAAAGTACGACAAAGTAGGCACAGTTGCTTGAGAACTGACTCCTAATAGTTCTGCTCGCGTCTGCGTTAAATGTATGTGCGTGTTTTCTTGTGTGGTTGTGTATATTTGTCATTTTACCCTGTTTTGTACTTTAAATCTTAGTTTTCGCTCTCGTGTTTGTGTGTATGTATGCGAATATGTGAGTGCTTCCGTGCCTGTGTATGTTTATTCCCATTTCTGTCCTTTCACTTTTGCGTTTGCTCTTGCAAGCATGCTGCAACCATGTCATTTCTTTAAAATTTCATTAACTCCTCCTGTGAATAGCAGGGCTGGCCTCTTCGATGTCATGAAGGCCTTTCTCTGTCGTCTACCTCGCCTCCTCAGACTGCCATTATGCTTTTTTCCCCTACTATACTGACCTTGGTTCTTGTGCGGTTGCTGCACCGTGATTACCCAACTTGCACAAAAGAAAGTTCTATTAGCTGGGACAACAGAAACATTGACAGATACAAAATGCTAAACGCATAACGTGGCTTGCACAGCTACCTCGTCTCTTACCCCTGTTGCTGTGTTTATGCATCAATGCGTACGACAGCAGCTTGCCAGAAGCGCACATAAAAGGGTGCCACATTGTGATACAGCACCTTGCTACGTTGCTGCATGCAGTCTTCATAAACAGATGGTTGTGCTGCCCGTCACACGTGGTGGTACACATATATAACATTGTGCTGTGGGATAGCATTTCCTATCTTGACACTTTCATCATTAGAAACGCAGTTTTCTAGTGAATGGAGTCCAGCAAAGCAGTGCTATCAGAGCTTTTGCAACTTTCTCCATTTATTACTTCACCAATATCATTATCTGAATCTGTCCGTCACTTTGCCTACGGCTTGTAATGAACGAAGTGGCTCACTAAAACACGTTCAACTTTGCTGACCATTTTTCTGGTATGTAAATATGACAAAAATGCTAGCAAAGCTAATCACGTTAACATTTGTATCTGGATTCGCGTTACTCACCCGAGTCAGATTAATAAATTGAAAATTGGCTATGAGAACACTTCAAGTTTCAGTGCAAACTGCTAACGGAGCCATTAAGCGTGCTCCGACTACTGCTATTTGACTATGGGGCGCGTCATACTCGACGGTGGCTTCCGGAATGAGCGTTTTGGGCCTCACTAAGATAATGATGTTTTATCTTTGCTCTCTGATTTGCCTTACTTGTATGAGCCAGGCAACAAAAAGAAACAATGCAACCACATGAATGCGCTTTGGCGTGCAAGCTGCTAAGAGTGACTGTCAGTTTCGTGTTGACTGCTGCTATTTCACCAGCACGTGCTATGAAAACACTGCAATTTTCAGTGCAGAGTGCTAACGAGCCATAAAGCGTGCTCCGACGACTGATATTTCACTGTGGTACGCGTCAAACTCGATGGTGGCTGCCTCAATGATGATTTTGGGCCTCACTAAGCAAATGATGCTTTATACTTGTTTTCTTATTTGCGTTACTTGTGTGAGCGAGATAAACAAAATAGACAATGCAACCACATGAATGTGCTTTGGCGTGCAGGCTGCTAACAGTGGCTGCCAGTTTCGTGTTTACTCCTATTTCACCAGCACTGGCTATGACAACACTTCAGTTTTGAGTGCAGACTGCTAATGGAGCAATAACGTGTGCATCTCAAGGGGATTAAATTCGCAGTGGTACGGCAGGACCCTGAGTTCAATGCAACCGGCCTTTACAGCTGTGCTGTCTACGATGTAGCTCAGAATGCATGGCTTTACAGATGCCACCAGCTCAAGCAGCTGCTTCGTTATCATCCTTTTACCATAGGTGATGTTCTTGTTTGTGAGCCACTCCTGTATCGCTTCCTTCTTCCAGGCCGTCATCGGCAATTTCTCTTCTCGCCGGCTATGGTAAGGTGCATTGTCTAAAACAATGACGCTACCAGCTGGCAACTTCTGCACTTCTGCAGAACGTCATTGAACAAGCCCTCAAAGCGATTGCCGTCCATTTCCTCGTGGTAGTCGTCTGTCTTTAGGCCTCGGAATACATCCAAGCAGCCGTCGACGAAGCCATCCTCGCTGCCGATGTGCGTCACGATCAGGAGCTGACCTTTCCCAGAAAGTTGTTTTAGACCCGTCGTCAGGCCATTCGCTCGAGCGAACAGGCGTCCACGCTTCTGCACCACGGTGTCTGTCCACACAATCGACCGAGTGCGTCCCACCGTCACCCATGTCTCGTCCAGGTAGAAGATCTTTCGGCCTTCCGCCCGGTAGCCCTCCACGTCACGGATTTAGCGATTCCGCCGAACGGTGACGTCATCCCGGTCGATAAGCAGCGAGTTGCGGCTTCTCTTTTCGTGCTTCAAGCCGATCTCGGCAAGCAGGCGACGCGCAGTACACCGCCTTAGTGATGGGAGTTCCATACGCTCCGAGAACTCGGTAGTTATCTTCTAGACCGTCCGTATCTCGTTGCGGCGAAAGAAATCGTGCACACATGACCTCAGCGCGCACAACGTGAAGCTGTTAAAATTCGTGCTGCGTATTCTCTTCGCACTGGGTTGGCGCTTTCGCGAGGGCGTCGTCAGTTTGCCACCCAAAAAATGCTAAGCTTTAAGTTCCTCCCTCACCTTGAACGCAGACATTTAACTGCCACCGAGCATGTCGGCGGCAAACTTGCTCGTGTCCTCCACGTTGTGTTCAGGCCCCTTGTTGCGCGCCAATATGTGTAGCAGTGGAACATCATGTGCGATTTGCTGTTCAGGATGTTGCCGCTCTTGTTCTTGCCGAGGCTCCTCGGTGGTGTTGCCATGCAGGCAATACAAGGCTCGTTCGGCAACAAAGGATCGCATTCCGATGCGCCCTCGCTGGGCTCCATGGGGGAAAACTGACACGGAATGCCGTGCATGAACGGACGCGAACGTGCGCGAACTCACGTGATTGTAGGTTTGCAACCGCAAAAAAAAATAACAATAAAAAATCATCCCGACACTTTGCAAAGAAGATAGCCTTGTACAAACACACAAAAAGTATATATGAATCTCATGCTATTGAGCCATCGACTGTTTTATAATTACACGCCCGGTGCTGTCGATCTTGCTGTGTAGCAGACGACGCACAGCTTTGTAGAAGGCACGGAGTCATATTTCTCTCGCAATCCGGCATGTGCTGTAGCATTTCCGTCATGACAGTTTTTACCAAAACACTCATCAAGATACACAAATCTTATTTATACCGACCAATACCCGTTTTAGAAGCAGTCACAATTTTTTTAGCGGAACTAATTCTTTACTATTTCTTTAGTCGCGGAGGCAATAGGCTGTTGCGCTCCAGGCGTGTGAGCGGGGCCTCTCCTGTCTTCTGAAGTTGTACCCGACTATAGTAAAAGAAACCCTGCATCAGTTGTTTCATCAGTCCTCACGACATTAAGTCAGCGAAGCTACACTAAATTGTCCTCTTGAGTATTGCATTTGTGCGCTGTGACATGCAGCTCTTGCAGCCCTTACTCTGCAAGCACGACACAGCGCATAGAAACGCAAACTTTACCGCCGCAGTGGAGCAGCGATGTCGCACCTTTATTGGTGCGCGAAGTGGAGCGATTCCTCGGGAAAACAAGGCCAACGCTTCTTCAGAATCCCTGCTGACCACAGGTATTTATACGTTCAATATTATATATTTCCCAAGATGTTCACGAAGTCTTGATTTGGTTGTCGCTGACCGTTATGATTTGCAACTGTTGAATTAACAAGAATTTCCTTGCTGCCATTCGTTGTGGCGGCTATCTGTTTGAGAAATGGTTACGATAGTAAGTTAAATTTAATGGACGGGCTGCAATTTGTGGCTCGACACGGCGTCACCTCTCAAAAGAGGAGCTGCTCGCTAGTTACGGTTGCTCACGTTAGTATGTGCGTGTCTCACTGCCTGTCGTTGCCTCGACTATCTTACGAAGGCTAACCAACTCAGATTACCGTGTCATGCAACCGTGTTTTCTCAGTGTTTTGTTACGTATTAATTTAACTTATGCGTGCTAGTAACTTTAACGAAAGTCGGATCCTTATTATGCTCACTACAGCTGTTTTTTTAAAGCGCTTTAATGCTTGCGTACACGTTTAATACGTCCGTGTAGTTCATGGGTGGTGTCCGCAGCCGACGAAAGTATCGCTCGCAAACTTATTGCGGTGGGCCAGTAGCTAACTTTGGGACACTGTCCTCAAATTCGTGTGCGTGCGGTGCTACACAAGCGAAGACCACCGCGTTCTTCATCTGTGTGTCTGTTTACATACCGACCGCCTGCTCGGAGTTTTGTCGCCGTAAATTGTCCTGACGCCTTCCCTTCGCACCTCACCGCGCTGCTCGACGGGGGGCCTTGAACCAAACTTGATACCCATCTGCCCTTTCTAGCTCTCGGGAAGCTCCCAGAAACAGTTTCGCCTATCTCTCCATTACTCCCTCGTTAAGCTTCCAGCGGGCAAAGGCATGACCAAGGTCGGTTTTGGATGTTCAAGAAACAGCCACTTTTTAGGAGCTCGCTCCTTATGTTCGTGCCTTGTCCTTCGGCGGCGAGTACACTCTCCGGTGATTTGAAGAATGCTCACTAGATGGCGCGCCACTGCTCAAGGCGACGCACACCACGCTCGGCGCATGCGCTAGTTAGATATGTGACCGCTAAAGGGCCGCGCCTGTCGTTCGGCGCTCGCGTTTGGCGCGCTTCCTTTCTATTTGCCGGGAGCTCACTCAGTGAACACTGTTCGCTGGTGCTCCGCAGCATGAATATCCCAGGCAAAGCATCAGCGCGACGGGCTCGCAACGCATCAGCGCGACGGGCTCGCCGCCAAGACCCTGCGGTGAGAGTCCGGGAGCCCGAAGCGATGAGGGCAAAGGTACATATAATAACGTTGTGACGTCTATATATGATCGTACAGGAATGTGTACGGAGGATTCGCTGGTTACCCTATCATCTCCGAGCAAGCTCCTCTATGATCATTCACTTCGTGGATATGGCGCTTATTTTTTTTTCTCTCTAATCTCGACCCATCCCCACCGCCGTCCTTTCACTTTTCTGTATTCTTTTTTTAATGCGCTGTTTCCGCTTAGCGTCTATACACCTTAAATACCCATAAGCTTACAATGTCGTTTCGACTCGCAAAAGCAGAGGAAAAACAAGAGCTCGATCGAGTTGTGTTTCATATATCAATGTTTACGTCACAGAACATTGTCGGTATGCATGCAGCTCTCTGGCGCAGCGTTGGCTCATTGATGCGCCTTACAAGAGGAATACGCCCATCAAAACTTGCGCTGCTTCCAAATAGTTGGAAGCGAAATCACTCATTGCCTAAAGAGCAATCTAAGCACAAAGAGAAATGGTAACCTCAAGTATTTTGATGATTTTCGTTTGTTCATTTGCGCAAGACAAGATTAACTTTATCGTTTTGACTGTCTAGCAGAGCAACAAAGGACTTTGGACGCCATGGCATATTTTTATTATTTTTCTGTGTCCTGTTAAAGTTGCTTTCAAATATAGGTTATTGTTTTTACAGCGAAAGCTGTTATGAGATCACAACAAGAACCGTTTTTGGCGCCGTAGTTGTCCACCGCCGCCGCCGCCGGTGTCCGTGACCACTATCGCTCCAAATAAGAAAGAAAACAAAATAAGAAGAAAAAATTTCCAGGATGGAACGAGGTTCGAAACTGGGTCCTCTGCGTGGGAGCCCAGTATCCTACCTCAGAGCCATCCCGGTGCCTGACGCTGCTCTGCAAAAAGACCCTATACAGGCTTCATGTAGGGAAGGAACCACATTAACATACGTAATGTAGCGTGGTAGAAAAGTCAAACAACAACCAAGTGTCACACAACGCGAATTCTGTAACCAGGCTTCACACAATGCGAAATGCGCAACGAGTGAGTTGTTGAATGCTTCCAACCCATTACAAAGGGCTCTGCCTTAATTCTTCATGGTCATTAGCCACAGCATCAACAAAGTGCACATAATACCTTACAAGTGTTTAGCAGATGCCATGGTTCGGCGCAGAATCACGAAAAATTGCGTAGTGGCTGCTTCCTTACTTCACAAAAATTATGATTTGTAGCGTAGTGGGTTCCTCGCAAGTGCACTTCTATTGGTTACCAACATAGAGTTTCATACAATATCCTAGAGAGGAAACTGGCGCTGCGATAGTTCAACCACCATGGGAATGATGGGAAGTACAGGCTTCGGATTGCATATCGTTAGCTAGCGAACTGTCTGCGGGCCTTTCTCTACAGTTTAATTTTCGTTCTTCGCGAGGTGTGGGCAGTGGGGTACGTTTTAAAGCACTCAAGCAGTGTCTTTGTTGTTCAAAGAGGCTGAAGACCGCTGGATCTCTTGATTTGCTGTTCCGTTGCAGCTTTACAGGTTGTATATGGCAGTTTTAGTAGAGCGTCGTGCACTCATCGCTGCGCACAGATGTAGCGTCCCATGCCAGCGCAGGAAATTGCATAGAGTTCACGTCTCTTGATAAGCGCGTCTTGCCAAAACTCGTTCAAATCGGCTGCAAAACGACGGCGAAGCTAAGTAGATGCACCTTCACGCTCTTCTGACTTGACTTGACTTGAACAAAACGAGAGATGCGTTGGAGGCAGACCACTTGAACAGACGCACCTGGCATCGCAGCAGACGATACGTTAAGTGTTTCTCACTCAATACAGTACTGTTATTTCCATAAATAGATAATGCCTACTTTCGAGGGAAAAACAAGCGTGTTTGTTTTAAGTGTTGTGATGAAAATATTTCATTATATAGTGATGCCAAATCTGGAACACAATTGCACAGTAATGCATACCCTGGTGGTTTAATTTGTTCAGGTTTGAGTTCTATCTCACGGTCGCGGATACCTTTTGCGTTAAGTTTTACGTACAAAAGAATGAAGCAAATTTTAATTGGAATTAACTTCATATCACTTTGTTTTACACTCGGCAAACAAGCATTCCGAATTTCAAGAACCTAGTCCATCCGAAGCAAATCCGAAGCCTGTACTTTCCATCATTCCCATGGTTGTTGAAGCGCTGCTCAAGGAGCCCGCGTAGACACTAGCGCCAGATTCCCCTCTAGGTATTATTGCAAGAAACTCTATGGTTGCCAAGGAAGCCCATAAGGCTCCCATGATGCATTTCCTTAGGGTCTCAATAAAGTTAATTCCCCTCTCTCTATCTCTCTCACGTTAGCGTATGTTATAAAGCGTGGTGGGGGAGTGAAATAACGACCGGGCGTCACACAATGCGAAATACGTAACTAGTGGGTCATTTAAAGCTTCCAACCCATCACAAAAGGCTAAGTCATATTTCTTCATCGTCATCAGCCGTCGCATCAATAAACTGCACATAATGCCTTACTGATGGTTCTTCGCTTCTCCGCAGAATGATGAGTAATGTCGTGGTAGCTGCTTCCCAACTTCACAAAAAATTATGATTTGTGGAGTAGTGGGTACGTTGCTAGTGTGCGTGTATTAGTACCCACAAGAGAGTTTATAACGGGCTTTAAAAATGCCGCTATTCAAGCTTTCTTGGGACTGCTGCGCTTTCCGCGCAGGCCTGGCGTTTTTTCGTCTTCCTTCAGCGCGGAAAAATGTGACCATTTATGCTCATTTTATAAAAAGAAACAATATCTATGAGGTCTTGATATGCATATGCCTGTTATTTCAGATTTTCAGCCTGGCTGACATATGCCAACCGGCATGAGCTGCTTCAGCTTACCAGGGAAAAAGTACATAACAGCTACAGGCTCTGTTCTAAGCATTTCACAAGAGACGGCTTCACTAGTGACACCTGCAGAAGGCTGACACGTTAAGCTGTCCCTTCAGTGAAAGTGAAAGAGCCTCTTCTAAAGGCTCTGGTGCGCCCAGGTGAGAAAAATTATTTCCCCAGTAGGCATTATATAGGCTTCATCATGCAATAACGCTTCCGGCGTTTTATTTCAGGTTTCTACGATGAACAGGCAACACAAAGTAATAGTAACTTCAGAAAAATTGAACTTAGCAAATATAAGATAGAATGACACAATTCCATTCACCGGAATGGTCATAACCTGCAGAACTAAAAACTGGGATACTTTACTGTCAAATGGTCATGATTTGGATGATATGAGACCGCAGTGAAGTTCAGTTCAATAACCAAAATGTTGGCTTGATTGAAAAAAAATAATTTCCTGGGCACCCCATCCCCGTGGCATTTTTTATAAATTCAAACTTTGCCTTCCTATGTCTATAATTTTGTGTTTTAGTCACTAACACTTGCTCATTATTGAAATAAATGAGGGACAGACTGAAGAGATTAAAAAATTGGGGGACGCTTAAGCTTCGCCTTTAAGAGTTGAACGCGATAGCGATATCCTGCCCCTAGTGCGCACTTCGAACACTACGAGTGTTTAACAGAATGCGCGCACTAAGGTGTGTGCCCTATGTAATGGGTAGCATGCTTTAAACCAGGAGCAATTATGCGCGAGAAACTTTTTCGAAGTTGCGATGTACCCACTACGTGGTCTTAAGGAAATACACGCAGTAATATGTGTGTGCCTTTTGTAATGGGTGGCTGTCTTTAAACCACCAAGTCCTTATGATATTGACGTGGTGTGACGCCCAATGGCAATGTACGCTTGTACCACGCAATATTACTGCGATATTACATCTCGTACTGTGACACCTGTATACAGGACGCGTATTCTTGGGAAGCATGAAAGTTACTTTCAGTGCTGCTCCAAGCAGAGGCGTGGCTGTGTGGTAGAACAGCTGCTTGCCACGCAGACGGCCTGGGTTCGATTCTCACTCGGACCCAACATTTTTATTATTTATTTTATTTGCAGCTTTTTCGATTTTTCGGTCACGGACAAGATGATGATTTTTCGCTCACAACCAACGGCGCCGACGCCGACGGCGGAATTTCTGCGATACGAGCTCTTTAACGCTATCGCGTTAAAACAGCATTTGCAGTATGCTCATCTGGCAAATGTCTCTTCGTAACCGACTTCTTTCTGAAAAACACACGAAAACTGTTTGATACCCAAATTTGGATAATATCAATTTTCAGAGAAAACATTTCCGAACTAGCACTTTATATATAGTGTAAACAGCTGATGGTGCTACTACGGAGAGCTTCATCTGTTTCTATTTATTTCACACAGGCTCTGGATCCACCACAGCACCAAATCCCACCATGAGCACTGCAACAACGTTGCTTTGGCGCGGGCATGGTAAGCGACACTTTGTGCTGACACGGAAAAGTGTTTCTACTTATGCGCTGCAGCGAACACTTCCCTTTTCTTCAGGATAACGAAGTGGCACTTCTGTTTTAGACTACTGCTTCATGCCACCTCAAAGTGGAGAGACAGGGGACATTTTTCGTGAAGAACCTACGCTCCAGGATGAAGGTAAGTGCACAAGAATGTGCTTTGTGTTACCCTTTTCCCACTCTGTGCTTTTCTACAATGGGTTTACCTTGGTAACTGTTAATTTAAAGGAGATTAAAAAACAACACGTTTACTATCCTCAGTGCCATGCTTTAAAAAGCTTGCAAATGTATTTACTCTACTAGCTGTTTTTTGATCATAGCGGTGACTAAGTTCGAGTACTTTAATTGCAGACAACCAGTATGCTGCAAGCGAGTTGCCGTCTCCTGCTGCTGAGACTTCCCCTCTAAGCGTGGAAGGTAGGTGTACCGAACAAGGATCTGTTTCACCTTTCTGCTTGCAATGAAATGGTACAGAATATTTGCTTAGTGGTACCACTGTAATACAGCATGAATAGCTTGCAAAAAAGTAAAAACAAACTGCAATAATATTTTGTATGTTACACCTGCACACTAGAGCACATTTTTCTCTGAAATTGGAGCAGTACGTAGAAATGCAACTTGTGTTTTCCAATCAACAGTGCCATGAGAAGAATTGCTGTGCGTAAACCTTAAGTGCGGGAAATGTACTCTAGGGGAAAAATGTTGTTGGCTTGCGCTCACAGAGTAGTATTTTGCATGCTTCCCAGTAAGAATGTCTGAGTCTCTGTTTACATGGTATGAATGAAGTGATAGCATGCTGCACAAACGCAAAAGGAAGAAACAGGGAGTTAGAGCAGTCCAAATGGCTTTTGGCGTCTCACAGTATGAATAGTCTGTACTCTGCCCTGTTTCCGTTCTTACTCCCCTAGTGTTTCTGCAGCTCGTTATGAGATCACAATAAAACAACCTCCATGCAAGAAAGCTTTGTTGCGTGGTATAGATATCCTTTCTTTTTTGTACATCAATGCTTAGACTCAGTACTTTCTTTGTCGAGCTCATTCCATAGTGATCAAAACACTGCGTAGTTTTTCTCAGGCACATGTGAAACTTGCTCCACAAGTCTGTTGCTCAGTATTCACACGTGTAATGCAAAGTGAGTTTATTAAAATACCTGCATACAAGCCTTTTGTAGCATATTTATTTATTTTTGAACAGCTGCTGCGCCAAGCACACCCACAAGAAGGCCCACACCACCGTCACAGGTTTAATCAAGTGATGATAAGTGCAAAGAGAGATAGATAGTTATTGCAAAGTGCACATCCTGCACCTGCATAAAGAAGTATGGACCAGTAGCCTTAATGCTTTCCTGATAGATATGGACACGTTAGCCTGTGTAATATTGTCACAACCTATAATGTTGACAAAACCATGCATATAGCTCAGGACCTGCAACCGGTGTTTTTGTTCACACAATTATTTATACTTCAAATATAGGGTGGGTGCAGTTGGACCTACAAGGTCCACACTGAAAATTGTGCGGTTCGATTTGTTGTGATGAGTGTAGCTCTGCGAGATAGGCCAGCAGATTATGATGCACAAGGTGTGCATTCATGTAAATATGGCTTGGATAGCTATTTATGAGATGAATCATTCAAAATCCTCCACTTTGTAAATGTCATTGCTTCTGTTCCGCATTTCCTGAAATGTTCATTTTTGCAATATTTTCAGTGATGTTTCATCGGTCATGGATGATTCTTCGAGGATAAAATGCTTGGAATGTAAAAATCAAATATGATTCCAGTCTCAGTCGCAGAATACACATCGCTTCCATTGAAAAATGACATCGCAGCACATGGTGGTCCGTCAATTATTAGCCCTGTGACTGTGCCCTGGTACCTTACTCATGATTTTTTTCTTTCTCTACAAGATTGATGAAAGCCTACACCTCTGCATTCTTACATGTTACTTTTTTTCAGCTGAGCCTGGTCCGAGCGGCCTCCGATTTTCTAAGGAGGACAGCAGCGCGGAGCACATGCAAGAAACACCAAAAAGTGGGTGAAGAAAACGCAGCTCTGTGCACACCCCTCGCACCAAAAAGAAGCTGCTAACACTTCACTCACGATGTGAAAGGCACCATAAGGCACTCGGTCGGATGAGAAAAAGGCACAAGGCGAGGCGAGTAACGCAGCAGGAGGCTTTAATAAGCTTGAACCGGGTTTGCCAAGGGACCTTGTTGAACCGCTTAAAGCCCAAATCACGCTTGGTACATTTCAAAAAAAAAAAAAAAAAAAAAACATTGGTCCACACGGATGAAACGATTCGCTCTCAATCTGTTCTTTATTTTCCCCAAAAGCCTATCGCTTCCTCAGAGAAATGCTTCAGTTGCCACATGTGCGGACACTCAGGAGCTGGCTGGCAGACGTCCTAATGACACCTGGTATCATTTCAGGTGCCATGGATCCGATAGAATCAATAATTAAAGATTGGCCTCTGCAAGACAAAGCATGCTTTCTTTTATTCAATGAAATAACCTTGAAAGGAACATTGATGTACGATCAATCAAAAGAAATAGTGATTGGCTACACAGATGATAGAAACACAAGGACTTCTCGTGTGGCAAATGCAGCCCTTCTAATGGCTGTGTCTGGTATATCGAGAAGTTGGATGTAGCCAGTTGCCTTTGTGGTGTCCCACAATGCAACGTCAGCTTTTGCAATGCACAAGCTGCTATTAGATGTAATTCAGCAGCGTGAAAAAAGGGTATTTTGTTAAAAGTGGTCACCTGCGATTAAGGGTCAAACAATGTCAGCCTGTCAAGAATGCTGATCCTTGCTCTCCATGAACCATATTTTACTGTCAACAACCGCAAAGTATACTTCATGTTTGACAGCCCGCACCTGATCAAATGCACGCGGAGTAATTTGAGAAAACACAAGCTTACAGCTGGCTCCGACTTTGATCACTGGGGGTACATTGAAACCCTTTACAAAAAATTCGGCAGATCCCACGTATCGTGGGAGTCGATGTTATGCGAAGCATGCGGCGGGTAGGTGACTGTGGCGTAACTTTTTTACTGAACGACATGTTACAAAGTGACCCAAAAGATTTGTATAAATTTTATACGCACACTTATATGTGTTGAAGAGCCGCATATGTGTTATATAAGCAGTTGTTTACGGTCGGGTAACGCTGCCAATGGCGACGTGGGTATTACCAACACCAGAAGCGGTAAGGCGATATGTAGTGCTTATACGTGTCCCGAGTACGCACGCACGTTTCACGAACCCGCGTGCATGTGTGCAAGAAGTTCTTGACAGTTCTTGAACAAGGGCATCATCACCGTGATCAGTGAGCACTAGCAGCTGGTCATGACATGTTATAAGATCCGGTCGTGATTGTGGTGACGAGGAGTAACGTTGTGTGGTATAGTATAGAGCTGTTGGAATTCGTGGATGCCTCGGTCATTTCGTCGACAAATTGTCTGTCGACAGAGCCGGCGACATGTCGGAACCTGAAGCCACCCTTCGCGTTGGTGAGGTATACTCCGTCGAGGCTGGTTGGCCTGGATAGTGCTAGGTAGACCAACATCAGTGGATGGTGTTTGTCGTATTTGTAGACTACCTGGGCGTATGTGGCCTACGTAGCCTAGTCTACAAAGCGGCTGTCAATCAATCTGGCATCATCCTCGATCAGCATGAGGCCATCGCCCAGCCTCGAAAGAAATGAAGAGGACACTGCGTCATTCTGGCTGACTAAGTGCACTTTACGGTGCAGTGATGTGGATATCATATGTATCTTTCGTTAATGTATTTCTCCGGGGTCGAGCAACTCTTCAATATAGCTTGCTGAATCATAGGAATTCAAACGTAATGTTTATTAGGCTGCTATAAAAGCGGAGCCAACACTGGAACTACAGACGTTAATCTGATATGACGCCTGTTTCGCAGGAGTAGACATCGTAGGAGTAATATGTAGTGTTTAATACTTTCTTGTAAAATTAGATAGCCAGCAGCACAACCACAATTGACGTTGCACCGATATTACGCCTGCATAGGCTGCTTTTACAAAGCAATTCATAGACCTGGCGTGGCTCAGTGGTAGAATACCTGATTGCAACGCAGAATGCTTGGGTTCGATTCCTGCTGGAATCCTAATTTTCATTCTTTGCATTCGTTGAGTCAACGCTGCCTGTGTTGGTTTTCCTTAACGCTCTAGCATTTAAGTTAACAATGTCTGTTCTCGCCGATCCTGGGCAGATATAAACTATCACCTGTGGCGCATACCCGTACACCGCGGCCCGTGGTAAACGGGTATGTGGCACACCTGTCTAGTGGAAAGGGTTTGACGACGTACGCGACAAGATTTTAACGTTATTCATGTCATGACCCGGCAGCCGTATTCGTCAAATACTCTTACCCTCCCATGCAAATTTTGGTCTACACCAAGTTAAGGAGGCGATCATAAGAGCACCCAGACGTAGGCGGCTAGATAGATAGATAGATACGTAGATAGAAAAGCTCAAAGTGCCAGAGGTTCGCTAAGAAATGCTTCGCATTTAAAAACTCGTAACATAGATCAGGCCTCTAACACACCAACTGGACATCTAAAAACAAGATTGGCGAAGAAGCTCAAAAAGCAACATATCTACAGGATGCACTTTGCTGACATGAGAGTGAAGTATGCTACGCAATTATTCAGTGAATCTGTCTGTGTGGCACTCCTCATTCTCATTACCATGCAAGAGCAGTTCGACCCTGAAAAATCAAGAAGACAAGTTGCAGTATGCAATGACTGGCGGGTCGGAACACCACACTTTCCTTAAGTCGTGCATCCGTTGGATTGTCCAATGGCACTTTGGTAGTCCTCGGGACAAGCAGCACACTATTAAAGGTTGGCAGACTACAATCAAAGCCTTGTTGTTGCTGTGCACTGATTTAAAAGAGGACATTGATTTCACTCATCTTTTCCCATGTCGACTGCAGCAAGAGCCCCTAAAAAACATTTTTGGAATCATTCGTCAAAAACATGGTCAAAAACACCAAATGTATACCAATTCTTGGCTGCTCTAAAACACAGTTGGATTGGCAAGTGCTTCAAGATTTCTCAAGGAAACTGTGAGGTGACAACAAATGCATTCCTCACCAACTTGGAGAGTGCATCTGCATCGTTGTCACCTAGTAGCACACCAACCACAAGCCACAGCACTCATCCGATTTGCAGGCATCTTCACAAGATGCCACCGACATGGTATATGAAAATGTGCGCCATGTCGCTGGTACTCTTGGGAAGAGTATTCTTCAACGGAAGACTAGCGAGTGTACATGCGAGAGAACACTCCATGAAGCGGATGGTGGCTCTCTTTATGGACGACACCAATTTGCACTACTCAAGGAAAGTGGTGTCCGGAGCAACTCTTCGATTCCGTTGCAGCAACCTCTGAATCATGTCTGAATTACACAAATGAATTAGATTCAGCCTTCAGGCATGAAAACGAGTATTGTGCACATTTTTCCAATGTATGCAAAAATCTGGTAGAAAGGATGCCAATCCGGCAAGCTTTTTTCTGTTCAGTTAGGGCACTGAGAAATTTCTTAAAATATTCTGCCGCACAAGGCTGCATTGGCACATTACATTTGTAAACAGGGACACACAAGAAACAAAGTCAAGGAGCAGTGCTGCTGGCAGGAAAAAAGGTAAAGTAGCAGGCTAAATTTATCCTGTGCCTTTCTAGAGCATGATTATGTAAATTGGATTTCGACTGCAGCCTTCTGCACCCCTTTCCTATCCAATTTTTTTAGATGTGTTGCACTAATTCTTTCTGTGCATACATGTACGTACTTTATGTATATATGTATATTTATGTATACACTTTTATGCATATATTTCTATATGTGTATTTATAATTCTGCTATGGTTGTATGTAATGCATTGACTACTTTTGCTCCTGCTGCGCTACGTTTGTATTATACAAGTTTAACCGACTAACTTTGTTTTTTGGAAGCCTTGTGTGCCCTTATCAGCATGAGTATTATGACCAGAGGTTCTGGATTGCTTTAGTATTGGGAAATGCCAACACTTCCCAAAAGACACTGCACTGCAAAACCCCGCGCGTTCTGCTTTCTTTCTGTTTGCTTGACATGGTTTGGAACGCTATCAAACATCCAGCCTTCCCTAAAAATGTCAAAATTTAAATAGTACTGACTAGTTTTACACTGAAGCAGAATTTACAAACAGTAACAGTGGCTTAATCCACAATGAGGCTTGCAAAAATAGGTTGAATAACAAAAATTAAAGCACCGCATGTCCTGTTCACATCACGTTAGCTTACCTGCCACACATTTAACTGGAGGAAAACATGATGAGGGATAGCTCTGAGCCAAATGGTAGATCTGTCTCACTGCTTTTACAAAATAATATCTTGTTGCGCTGCAGCATATTATGACATTGATCTACTTATGCCCCATCGGTTCGTCTACATGAGCCAAAGGCTATGACTGTTAGCTGCATTTTCTGTGTACATATATGCCAAAGTGTGTGTGTGTATATGCGCAAAAGGCAATGACACAACGCAACGCAAAAAAGTACAGGAAAAGGCGTTTTTCCTGTACCCCTTGTTTTCATCGGCTTGCGTTGCGTCATCATATTTTGCACAGTATGAACCAACCATCCCAGCAACCTGTTTTGTTATGATATATTTCACGAAAATGTTTCCGTTGATGCTATTAATCATAATCTGTACAGTTCCTATGTGTTCACTTATTTATGCTGATGTAGCATTTTTTTATATGATTACACTGCTTATGTGATTTTATTATGCGTTTTATTATCTTATTTAAATTGTACGCGTGCTCGGTGTACGCATTCCTGTATTCAGGTTTTACCACAGCAGCATTTCGAAGCTTTTTCGTTTTCTTTTGTGGTTATTACTGATATTATAGCCCAAATATTGCCTAAACGTGCAGAAATTGACGTTTCCTTCAATAAAATGTCATGTGAAGAAAGTAATATTGCCTTTATTGCTTCTCGAGCGGGCACCGAAAGCGGCTGCCATGAAGCCACGACGCCGCCGCTCGCCACCATTCGCCATGCTACTACAGCGGCTACAACGAAGCAGAAAAAACGAATACACTGATTACGTACTTAGATCGGCAATAAAGAGGGAAGACAGTGCTGCAGGAGGTAGTGCGCAAACGCTCGAACCAACGTCGCGGTCGCGGGGCCGGTGGCACCACAAGCGAGCAAGCGGAGCGCAAACGGGCGCGGCCATAGTGGTTTTAACGCGACAGCGTTAGAGAGCTCGTGTCGCAGACATTCCGCCGTCGGTGTCGGTGTCAGCACCGTTGGTTGTAAGTGAAAAATCGTGCGTGAGCGAAAAATCGAGAAAGAAGCAAATAAAATAAAGAATAAAATTTTCGGTCCCATTGAGGATCGAACCCGGGCCGTTTGCGTGGCAAGCAGGTGTCCTACCACAAAGCCACGGTGTTACTTGCAGCTGCTTCGGAAAAAAACACTACATAAATGCCATGTAGCGGAAGGAGTCTAACGTGTTTTGTTCGACAGGTGTCACGACGAAAACGAGCCCATTCGGCGATTTGTAGGCGCATTTTGGAGGCCATCAAACTACGTCGAAAAAGGCCGGGGGATAGTGCAGTCATCGCCGCTAAAAACACACACGAACTTTCAAACAGCTCTAAAAATGGACAACTATGTCCATCTAGCGGAAAACATATCAAGCCAACGCCGGCCTTCCAGAGGAGGCGTTGATCAAGCAAACAGCAAACGCTAGATATTGTGCTGCCATCTGTGAGACTCTTCATGGCCTCCGAGATGGCAAATGCGCGGCGTGTATCTCTGAGGCCATGCGATTCTTGCTTTACATCAAAAACCTCTACCATTCGCGCGCGCGCGCGCGCGTGTGTCTGTGTGCGTGTGTATGTAACAATACACATTAATAAGTCTGCACTTCATGGTTGAACTGCGCACTAGGGGCCGGATTTCGCTATTGCGTTCAACTGTTAAAGGTGAAGCTTAAAGGCCAACTCCGGCGATTTTTTTTTCCTTTCGAATTGGCTCGCCTCCGGTGGACTTCAGCAATCAAGTCAAGTACCGCCACCCCCAGGCACCGCCACCGTCACCGGAAGCGGAAAAGCGTCCCCATTGGTTCTATGGGTATGTCACTCCACTGTCAGTGCATCGAATATTGTTTTGGAAATTAATTTTTAGTTATATGACAGGGTTTTACTTTTGTAACTATTTCTTTTAAAAGAAATAAATGGTCATTTTATTCAATTACCAATGATTTTGTAGTCTTTGCTTGGAAAAGGTTAATCATTAAATTTCTCTGAACATGCCTATGTAAAATTTCATTCTTCTGTATGTAGGTCATGCTTCTGCAGTGGGGTTGTGGTCATAATGTCCCTATTTGATGCATTTCCTACATACTATCGCATTCAGCCTGAGCTGCAACGTGCGTGTCATGGCCGGATCGCTCACTTTTTCGTGTCGGAGCCACAATCCATTGCTTTTAAGAAAGTAGGAAAGGTTTCATAATTCCAGCAATGCGCACAATTTTCTACTTCACTCGTGTATTTTCCCAGAAAAGAGATAATATGGAGGCCTGCTGAGCAAAATGACATTCTGAGTCCTTATAATGTTGCATGAGTTGTTACGGAGCATTGATACCCTCCTCGTGTATTAGCTACAGCTGTTGGATGGCAGTGTTTCCCTTGCAAAGAGAGTCGACGACAAGCGCAATGGTGTGGGCGCTGCTGGAATGTTGAAAATTTTATCAACCGAATTTTTCATCAAGGGATTGCGCATTTCTGAACTATCTTCTGAACAGGAGAACGACCAGACCTTACCTTGTGTGTGCCAGTTGATGCCGGGCACATACACTGATGTCATTCTGCCAATTTAAGACCACGGCACCTTATTTTTTTCAACAGCATAAGTGCAGGTATAAAATGTGCATTGGTGGCACCAATATTTTCCTTCTTAGGAAGGCCAACTACAGCGAAAAAATGAATTCTTGGTTGCGCTTAAAGGGACTAGATGCACGCTGATGTCTGTAGTGGCCCAAGGGGGCTGACAGGGAAGAAGGTTCATCCTGTAACTGCTCCTTTTATGTTTGTTTATGCATTACACCCCACTCACACGGGTGTAGCTTGCTCTAACACCCATGCTTTAGGGTGTGTTCATAAAACACCCATTTTAGCAGAGTGTAATACATCCTTACACCCTACATTAAGGGGTTTACATCCTACTTTTTAACACCCTATGTTTAGGGTGTTCCTAAACACCCTGGAAGGGTGTTGACCATGTACCCATGTACAGGTGTTGTTCCTGTACACCATCACAGAGCAACAATGCATTCTACAAAAGGAGAGGAACTAGCATGAATTCCAAATAGTAAATTAGTGGGTTTGAACTCCATTATTATTTCAAAAGCCCTAAATTATAGTAAAATATTGAAGGTAATGGAGGTTGTGGAATATACTCACATATTCCAGTACGAAATATCTGTGCTTACTTCTGGTACACATTAATCGTGCATAAGCTTCTCAAATAACACAATTTCTGTATTTACAGCAACGTCATCATTTCAAAAATGCACAGTTTGTACTTCCTTAGCAAAAACAGGGTTCTAATGGAAAAATCCCTGAATAATTAAAATGTAAATATTAGTTTATTTATTCATTAACCCATTATATACATACCACTGACAAACCATGATCTCCTATAAGCCCAACCTTGTATGGAAACCGATAAAAATGTCAAATCAGTGCCGATTACCTTAGAGATGGCTGCTCCAAATCTAACGAAAATACTGCGACTGAAAATTTGTGGTGTTTTCAAGCCCACAGGAAATACCGTGGCGAATTATTTTTTATGGTCAGCGGTCACTACGGTCAGCGGCGATATTCTCATAATGTGCGTTATCCGCTTTAACCTTTCAGATGGAGTTTGTCTGACCAGATTGGTGGGAAAATTCTTCGGAATATACTCGGTATGTTTTTGCACATACACGAGTTTCCTTTTGTCCGATGGTTTCTTATCTCTTGCAAATAACATTGATGCGTAGTATTCTCATCTGCCCGACTGCGACGCTACATCTGGCGTCAAACTGACGGGTGACGCTCGCTTTGTGCGTGTTGAAATAAATTTTCTATTTGCTTTCTATTTCAGCACCATACGCCGCTTCAGCTGATAGCAGGCCTTTTCTGGTTCTTTTGAAGCCGTGTTCGCCCTCCCTACATTCATTTGTGATCAATTCCTACACGCGGGTTCATTTGTCTACTTTTGCCGGTCTAAGGTTACCGCACTGCGCAAGCATCCAAGGCACCTCAAGATTAGTCAATAGTCGTTGTTATGCAGCCATGTGATAAAATTAACTCTTGAAGCATACAGAAGAAGTAAAAATAAAGAGTAAGAAACATTTTCTGAGAGAATTGACATGTTTAGGATCCGGTAAAAAAACTTGAGATGCAACGGACTTAAGAGCTATGATACGCTTAATGTTTTCTTATACTCCTGTGCCACAGAATGTTTTAACTGCGCATATGCTCATCCATGGTTTACACGATTCATGGGAGTTAACGCGAACGCGGCTTGCTATTGCTACACGAGCTCAGTTTGCTCAGATACATAGACGTGCGTAGGGTTCCCTGTCAGGGGGGCGAAGGTTCGTCGCAGCACCCCCCCCCCTCTCAAATATGTCAATGTATGGCGCTGACATCGCCCCCCCCCGAGTCGCAGCGCCTCCCCTGTCTATTAATTTCAATGGGTGCTGACTTTACACCCCCCCCCCCCCCCGTGCACGCGCCTATGCTCAGAATACGTTATCCTCAGTACGCCTGACTCGCTCGGTCTGCCGTTAGCTTAGAGAAGTACATAATTGCACTGTTCTCCACCCAGTGTATGTAAGTTTATTTTGTGTATTCGATGCTGATATCTCCTTAATAGTTTCATATGTGTTTTGTATGTTTTGATACTCAAGCTGGTTCAGCGTCCTCCTTACATATTGTCTAGTAGCACAAGTTCAACCCTTTCGATAAAAACAGGAGTCGCTAAGACGAAGTCAGCCTGCGGGATTCACAGGGTGGCGATTGTATCAGACACAGGCGATGCAGCGCTGAGTGCTTCGTCATTTGGGCATGAATTAGGACACTCGTAAGTACGTTTAAAGAGTCTCTGCCTTCTTATTGCAACCAATATATTTCTGCATGAGAAAAGCAAAGGTTTACTTCATTAGAAAAAGTTCAGTTTCAATAAAGAGATTGATAAATGTTTGAAAATATTGCGCCAATAAAGTGCTAAGACATGAAATTCACAAGGTGCACCACATCACTAAACCATTTGTGTAAATATATGTTTTTTTTTTGCTATGTAATACTGCAAGATGACGGACTGCGGAACGTATGAATAGCTAAACAATCAACATCAATGATTGAAGTTCGCCCAAAGAATTTCTTCATTTTTGTTTATCGAGTGAATATCGAGTGCATTGGAATTGTGATACAGCAGTTTGAAACATATGCACACAGCCCACCATAATTCGCACCTGAAAGGGTTAAAGAAAACCCCCTTGGCCTCGCATACTCGCACACTGGCACCTGCATCTTTTCGAACATGCAGGCAAACCTCGAGTCCCTAATGTTGGAAAGCCCGTTGTACTCGGGATATGGATTATGAGCCGCTGCTTCCGTCGAAGTGGAGCCGCAACCAAGTTCACGTATATCTAAGCGGTATCGAGTCGCGGTACCACAGCCATGACCACCAAACTATGATGGCCCCTGCATAGATAGCTGGATTTCCCGCACACTTCCAATGACTAGCACCAGGGTCTATCCCGCGCGTGCCGCTGAAAATGACAGCCCGCGCACTGCAGATTGATTATGTCACCTCCACCATTAGCGCTGTCATCTTTTCCTTTCCAATTCCGTTCTTATACCCTAACCTATTGACCGCAGCTTGCAAGGCCGAAAAAGGAAATGAAAGTTTCCAAAGAGCGACTCATGTGTCATTTTCCTACAAGGCTGTTATGGTTTGGCATTTCGCTTCGACAAAAAGTAATTGCTGCCAAGTATTTCTTGACAAAACAGGGGTAATTCTATTGTATCTGTTGAGTTTCCTTCGTCCGGACGTTTTTACATTGAAGTAAGTAACTAGAAAACAAGACTAGTCCGACATATTCATTTGAACTATGAGCTTCCAGCGTAAAACGCGCAGATTTGACCACTAGGCGAATATATTTTAACAGGAAAGTGTTTTATGCCGGGGTCCACCAAGACTTCAGTGACGTAATTCCGTCACGGAAATGACGTCTAAAAATTTACACGATCAGATGGCAAAGAAAAAAAGTTCCGTCAACGGGCATCAAACCCACGACCGCTCGGTCCGCAGCAAAAGACACCAGGCACGCTATCCACTGCGCTACGGTCACACATTTTAGAGGCCTTACAAACGCGCCTTTTATATCTACCACTCTCCCGGTTGGCGGGGTGGTGGTGCCGTTTGGGAGCGGTAAAGTAATTCGTCATTACTGTGGCCTCCGCGATTATCACCTGCAACGCGTTACACGTCCGTCCCATTCTGCTCGTTTTCAATCGAAATTCAATTTTGTCAATGCGGTAACACACCGCGAGGTGTCGAGCTCAGCCCTAGCGTCGTAAAAGCGTTGGCCTCGCTCATAGCATCACGCTAATTTAAACCAAAAATAGCTCTGCGACGCGCGCCTTTCTCACCTGGCCGTGACACCGCGTTCCCCGCTCACACGTTCGCCCCGAGAAAAATCACGGCCGGGCTACCGGGGCGGCACGACGCGCTTTGCATTTCCCTCTAGTCCGGCCGTGGTGTTCAATCACATTTTAACATGCTGCGGCAGGGCGACCATGTTCTGCGTCCAATATGCGACGCTCTTCTGGCTATCACACATCGTTCTCTGATTACGCTTTCACCATTAACTACTACAGCTACCACAAAGGTTTGTTTAATCATTTAACGTGGACGTTAGTCGTCGGGATGGAGATGTACCACCAGTCATCAAAGTGGTTGCATCCACGTTAAATGGTGCTATAGCTGTCAGACATCAACATACATTGTACAAACTCTTATATCAATGTACAGTAAACATTCAGTTACTTCTGTAAGGGCACGCTTTACTTTCGTGTTATTCCGATTCGTATGACGGAGGGATCAACCATCTTTTTAAGTTTTCTTTCACTTTTATTTCATTCAGTGTTTATGGTGTGTCAGAGGCTTGGGATGCCTGTGACACACCATTGGGAGGCCATCCTTTCGATGAGAAGATAGGCACCTCTTCCATGTCCCATATTTATTCTGTCTTGCGCTGCAGAACCATTAGCGAGTCCTGGTAATTAATGTAAGCTTTCCTACACGCAAAGGGAAAGACAACATAACCACATAGAGGCCATTTTATTTTGCAGGCGAAATTTCAAGGCCTACGATTCCTTGCTCTACTTTATCTTCGTGCTCCTTGAAATACTGTTTCCTGGCGGCATCGGCATTGCGTATTTCATGTTTCTAACGATAGCCAGCATCTGCAAAGACCCCATAAAAAAGGAAGACGACCACATCACTACATTGAGTTCATTGTATGTTGCAGGCAAACTTTCAAGGCCGTTTTTAAGAAGGGGGACCGCTGTTTAATTTCTAATTACCGCCACATCTGTGTACTACCATTCTTCAGCAAAATATTTGAGAAGCTTATTGAAAAGCGCTTGACGAATTATTTTAGGAAATTTATTATTCTCTCGCCAATACAATACGGCTTTCGCCCAGGGTATTCGACAGAACTTGCTCTTATTGCAATAACAGATGAACTTAGACTTGCAATTGATGAGGATCATTACGCTGTCTCGGTATTTATTCACTTTACTAAGGCTTTCGAGAAAATAAATCACAAAATATTGTTCCATAAGCTTGAATCATTAGGAATTTCGGGACAGCCTTAATTTTGCTGACGAACTACTTAAAAGAACGAATGCAGGTAATAACTATTTCAGGTGTTAATTCCTAAACCGTGTTTACCAATATTGGAGTTCCCCAAGGTCCCATATTAGGTCCCCTCTTGTTCTTATTATATGTGAGCGATTTGCCGAAACTGTCTCTCCTTTTATAAATGTATACTTCATGCAGACGACACCACTGTCATCAGCTCAGACATATGTTTCACAACTCTCACATCCAACATTGACAAAGACATGCACAATTTGCTAGAATGATGCAAAACTAACAAATTACACATAAATGCATCGAATACGAAATGTGTCTTATTCACCTCTAGCCTACGGACACTTCCCATCATTCGTCCGATTTTTCTCGGAGCCACTTCTATCCCAGCAAGCTCTTCTTGTAATTACGTAGGCGTAGAACTGGACAACCATTTTAAATTTTTTAAATCACGTAGACAAAGTAAAACAAAAGACTGCCTATGGAATCGGAGTTCTTCTAAATTCGCGATATATATTTAAGCGTGGCATTTTACTGTCGTTGTATTTTTCATTTGTCCATCACACATAAACTACTGCATTACAAGTTGGGAAAGTACTTACATGACTCCTCTACATTCATTACAAGTGCTACAAAATCAAGCTATTAGAATAATTACGTTTAGCGCACTTAACCACAAAGCCGCCTATCTTTTACAATCTAACTGTATTTTTTCAGCTTCGAAACTCATTAAATATAACCTTACAAAATTCTTGTTCCAAGAAATCAACCTCAGAAGTTACGATGGCGTTTTACCCCGATCTTATCTAACAAATAATAATAATACAAGGTTTGCACGCAATAATAACTTTGTTTTGCCCAAAGCAAATACCAATTTATGGCAAGCAGATCGTCCTGTTTTCATCCATCGCTGTTTGGAACACCACACCTATCGAAATAAAAACACTCAAAATTCATCAGTTTAAAAAACAATTAAAATATTATATTCTCTCAATCTCTGATGTATAGGTGTGCTCATAATCTTACTTATTGTATATTCTGATTTGATAACCTCGTTCTTGTTACTTTGTGTGTTCTTTTCTTTTCCAGTACAATTTAGTATTTTTTCCATTTCAATGCCGATCATTTCTATTCACACCTTTTATAATTCAGATGTCTTGTTAAGCTGTAACCTGAGTTTCTTATTCATTTTGAAAAGGGGGTCCCCATTGCAGTCTTTGACTTCGGGACTTCGCTCTGTATATTATCACTATGTAATCTTTGTGCCAATCACAATAAAATTGATTCTGATTCTGACTGATGGATTCTGGTAATATTGGTCGCCCGGTATTCTTTCACGTGCACTGGCATCGCACAGTACAGAGGTGATGAACACTGTCCTTCATCGAAATGCAACCGCCGCGGCCAGGATCCTATCCGCGACTTTCTGGTCTGCAGCCCAGCACGGTTACTAATATAAAACCGCGGCGTACCAACACACATGCGTATAAAAAGCACATAAAATGCCTGCTTTTCAGCAGCACGAGCCAAATTTAAATGATGTAGGTACAAGTTCCTTGATTCTTAATATGCTTAATTAAAAAAAGTGAAAAGTCAATTTCATTAGACAGATAGACACACGTTTGTTGCAGCTAACATTAGCCATTTGTTTTTGTTTTTGTTTTTTTTCAGGCTCGGATCTTATCACGACGGTGAAAAAACATCGCGACAGTGTCCAGCCAGTGGCAGGCACATTATGTCCAGTGGAAATAACAAACATAGGAAAACCACCTTCTCGAGCTGCAGCAAGCGGGCTATTAACGCGTTCCTCAATTAAGTATACTGCTCCTCACATTTTCGAATTCGATTTCCTAAGGGTACACTAACACGTGTACTGGTACGGCTGTGCACGCTCCCCTCTAGGACTGAAGTAGCCGTGGCCATCACCTCGACGGACAGGCGTTCTCTTCGGGCAACAGCTGGATAGGAAAAATCCGAACGACGCAAAGAATTGTGGGCTACAGCCGCCGTCAACATCAACTTCCGTTTCGAGGAGCCGTTCCGCCGTACGGGCATTGTTAATTGTATCGACACCCTCACCATGTCCACTGAACAGACGCGGTCTTTTTTTTTTCTTAAAAATAATGGCATACCATTGTCGAGGTCTGAGCAGCTAGCTCAGCAAAAGAACGAACGAAATCGCTACTGGAGAGTTATAAAAGGCATGAACGGTCATCCCTTCAATCATGCGTCATGAACGTCCGGATGCGAGCGTACTTTTTCGCAGGGGGAGGGGGGTGTTTTCGCGCACGTCTTGTGCTATATGGTACGATTTCTGGCGCGCCATATAGTCATGAAATATCAGTCCAATATAAGACATCTACACTGTTTTGTTGTTTTCAACTCGTACGACTATGTATTTGTTTTGCGCTGCAAAGACACAATGTAGGCGACGATATAGTGAATGGCGATAGTAAAATATTTTTACCTCCATAAGCGAATTACTCGCTCTTTTTTCCGGTGTTCATTTTAAGCTTTCTAATCTTAGTTTACGTGCGAGTTCGTTCCGTCACGCAATGGAACTTTGTGTTTCGAGGCATTTGAAATTCTGCAGAGTCAACATCTTTCTTTAAACTCAAAGATATTGGAAGCTCACGTTTGTAAGCCTCCGAAATACCATAGACACCACGTTTTTTCACTTGTTACTCCAAGCGCGACGTCTGTCATTTTACGTCGTAGGATACCAGTAATTGAAAAGCCGTTTTGCTCAGTCGGCCTTTTTTTTCCGCTCGAATTTTTTATGCATTTGACAAACAGTTGGAAATGGAGTACATGGAATATACTGGATCGGCAGCATTGATCGGGCAGAGTACCTAAACTTCGCCACAGCTCGTGCTCGAAGATACGTAATCGAGCATATGCGGCAAATTAATTATGCGTGCCCTAAAGCATAACGGTATCCGTGCACTGGGTGCTGCGTCGAGACCCACGCCTCACCGTTCCCCGGGTTTCATTCCCAACTACTGCCCATTTTGACTTCCCCATTCGCGCTTGAAATGATAAATATTTTCTGTCCATCCGCGAAAGAATTCCACGCGATCACTTGACAAGTGGTAAAAATGCATCGCCGAAGTTGACATCTTCACTCTCGAATTACACTTAAAGGCACACTAAAGAGCAAAACGATTTTGCTCGCATTAGTAAAGTAGCCTTCCACGATACCAAAAACACCACGCTTTCTGTGCGAAGACGCTTAATAAGCGAGAAAACGCGCAAAAAGAAAATACAGGTGTCGACGCCACCTTAGAATTCCCGCAGCATTTGTCGTGACGTCACATATTTTTGACGGCGCCTGCTTGGGCCTGCGTAGTTCCCAATCGGTTAAATCGAAGTACATTGTCTTCTGAGGGGGCCAGAGACTTGACATAACGAGTTCGTGGAAATTCCGTCGAGCCAGTGGCGCCAAATTACGTTAAATGCTCCTTGAAATCGTTTACGTCACGAATTACAAAGTTCGGCGCGAAATTTAAAAATTAAATTTTGAACTTGGTTTTCTCCTCTAATAATAAACCTATGGTTGTGAAATAAACTGCACAAGAGTTCTCCGAGCACACTTTATCAATCTAAACCAATTCATTGTTTCTCTTTAGTGTCCCTTTAACAGCAGGCACCTTGAAGTAGCGAAGAGCTGTGACAGGAACGGGAAGTGCCGTAGCAGACAACTCGCCGTTTTGCTATCGACAGCTACGGCAGAGTTTGCAACTATTCTTCGCAGAGCCAGTTCCCCTTGCGTTAGGGTTGTTAGGCCCAGCCCTTTCTCAGTAGCGCGAGAATGATCTCAGCATCATGCAGCCCTCGCCGTCGAGCAGTGGAACCTGTTGTTGCTTTTGAATGAAGCAACACTATATACTTTGTTCTTGAGCTACTAACACAAGTAGTCTTGCTTCCGATTAACCGAGCTCCCTAAGTTGGAATGTTAACACTTGATAGCAGCATTTTGTAGCAAGGATCGGGCGAACATAACATTAGAAGTAATTGTAAAATGGTGCACTTTGTATCAAGCCGCCAGACATGCTCATTCATGAGCACAAACTGCTCTATAGTCATACCGATGAATGCTTGCATAAATATGAGCTTTACATTCTCGTTTCTCGCGAATCCAAAAAAGCGCTTTTTATTTAATCACATTCGTACATTGATGCCATCCCATTTTTTTAAACGAAGCTGCCTCGCTCTCGTTGGTCAAAAAATTTCGTGGCGTAAACAGAAAACGCTAGAAAGATGCAAATAAAACAAATAATGAAAATCGTCCGTTCGAGTGAGAATAGAACCCAGGCCTTCTGCGTGACAAGCATACGTTCTGCCACTGTGCCATGCTGGTGGTTGAAACTTCTACGAAAGAATACACTATACGAATAGCATGTAGCCGGAGGACTGTGCTTAACGCATGTAATACTGCGTGGCAGACGCGTAGAACTGATCCATGCGTAAAAGCATGTGAACTGCGTAACGAACAGGTGTTTTAAAGCCCCATCCTTTAGAAAGCGCCTATACATTTTTAATAATCATCTACAGCAAACGCATCAACAGTGAGCAGCTGCGTAGGTTCGCGCGTTGCCTTACGGACGCAAAGTGGGCACTTCTCCAACTTTCTAAATGAAGAATTATGACGTACTGCGGAATTCGCAGCTGCATTTGCAGTCTGTACTTGCAGTAGAGTTTCTAGGTTAGCTTGAAATGGCGAATGTCACGCTGAAGGCCGTTCGTATCCTTGCGGCCATGGTCGAGGCATCCACCGAGAACCAAAACCAGGCTAACCATTGAGAAGGCGATGCGCACAGGTCCCGTTAGCCCTGTCACGTTCTAGTTATGAAGGCTAAGCTGAAGCGTACTTTAATAATTGAAGACAAATGGAATATCTTTCTTTAAAATCAGACATACAGCATAGAGGTCAGTATTCGTTTCAGTATTGAAAACCACAAAACAAGCATGGAAACCGCATAATGGATGATAAGGCGTCGGTGAACAATCGCAACACCCTCCCTTCCGTTCCCGGTAATGATTAGGTTGCAGCTGCTTTGTCGTTCACACAATGGCTTCGATTGACATCAAGCCGCCCTTCCTTTCCCCCCCGCGTGTGTTTCCGACTTTCATATGAGAAAGAGACACTAGTCGTCTAGACATTTATTCGGTTGATTGTAAGAATGCCATGTGTAGACCACGGAATTTAAAGGCACCAGAAGAACAGCGTGAATACAATGCTCGACGAAAGTAACCAATTCTCTTTCCTCAAAATGGTTGTGGAACCAATCACGTTCTACGACAGCAACCACAAAGCGATTATCACTACCACTACTCCAATGCAATAATAAAACATATCCCCTCACCCCCGTACGCTTAGCTGGATAATCACGTCCGCGGGTCGGGATGGCGGCCAATTTTTTATTTATATGTCTCTCTTGCGGCTTTACTGCATCCTAATTGAAATTGCGCTTCCTAATAAAATGACACTTCTCTCCAAAAAAATTTGCTATGTCAAAAACTGAACCTTTTCATATGCATCTCACCTTAATGCACAAAACTCTGCCATAGAACAAAATCTGCCTAAATGCTCAATAAATATTAGCCCTTAAACGCCGTCCATCAAAAAGGCAGGTACCCGAATGCACAAGAACTATTTTAATTTCTTCCGCTCATGCAGGACAGAAGAAGCTCAGTGCTTGTTCAACGAGGTAAACAACGA
The DNA here is from genome assembly GCF_013339695.2 of Rhipicephalus sanguineus. Taxonomy (NCBI): domain Eukaryota; kingdom Metazoa; phylum Arthropoda; class Arachnida; order Ixodida; family Ixodidae; genus Rhipicephalus; species Rhipicephalus sanguineus. The sequence continues at coordinate 57,387,250 of NC_051183.1, forward strand.
AAACCAAGCATATGAATCGGCATCTACCACGTTCAAGAAAGCACTACTGCGGAGGGATAGGAAGAAAAACTGTGAAAAGCGCCTGCTCCCTGGTCAGAAAATTCTCAGTGTTGAGGTATGTCACCTTGTTATATGAAAAAGAAGAGCGCAGTGTTTAATTACAGAAGTTTACGTTTTCTGCTAATTAGTGTACGGGAATTTTGATAGAAATAAACACTTAATATAAACCATGGGCTTCCCACGGCATTAGATATGACAAGAACAAATTTTGTCGTCACTTTGCTACTATGTTTACCTGCTGGATCCTCTTGCAGCATTTTTATCAGATAGCATATTTACCATTAAAGCCTATAATGCGAACATATTCATCATTAAAGAATTAAGTGCCTTTTATAAAAAAAATGTTAAAAGTGTTGCAAGTATCAACGCTATCTCATGGCCAAATGTAATGTAAATAGCAAAAAAAGAATAGCCTATTGTAGTCACAAGAGACCGGGGCCGTTAGAATATAGGTAAGATTGTTTCGAAGAAATGACTCAATGCAATACTTTTCTAGAAATTATTTTGCGCGACAACGTTTCATTTTCCTTCGCAATGTTCGAAGCGCTATCACATCCTGAGAAATTTTTATTGCGATAGCAAATATATGGACACTCTCGGTAGATTTTTGCCATCACCGTCGCCGTCATGCCTAGTGTATGTATCTACATATAATAAAAGCCACAAATAAAAATAATTCAGAAGAAAAAGAATCTTCAAGCGCTAGACCGGGTATTCGAACCTGCGACGCCTCGCTCCACAACGCGCTGCCGTATACAATTCCGGCATGCGTCATTCGTTCTCCAAAATATTAACGCCACAATACAAACGCACGCGGCGTTGGGTGAAACGCACGGGACGCCAGACATGCGAAATTGAAATTATGCGAGACGCCGGCCATGCTGCATCGTCACCCGCGTTGAGTTTGCGTCGTATAGCTGGCGACCCCCGTTGGTTTGCCATTTTGTGGTTGTAGCGCCGTGCCGCGCAACTCGTGGCCAGTCTGCCAGGGAAAAAGAAGGGCGTCCCGTGGCTCGTGGTGGCGCGAGCTAATGGGAACGCTTTGGCTTTTGTAGGCGTATACCATTGGAGGGAAGAAATGAGATAGCTGAACAAGAATCACAGTATATATGTTACACCATGACCGGAATCATGAGGCTCAAAAACAGCGAAAACGCACATAACACCCACGAAGAAAAGAAAGGTACGACACAAGCGCTGACTAACAACTGCTCTATTATTTCTGACGCCATTGCATATTAAGCCCGTGGCAACCTTACCGCACATAACCACACACAATAGCTTTAAACCAAAACATATAACAAGCAGGGTAGTGTATTAGATACGCGAAGATTTGAATCATGTTCAGATGAGTGCAGGGACAAAGAAGTAAAGAAGTAAGAAACACAACGATATGCGTTTATGTGCCAACTAGACCCAAAGGAAGTTTTATTTTAGGGAGCAGAAGCGACGTCGGCAGGGAGCACAAGCCGTGGCTTCACGTGCCACTGTCAAGCGCCGTCTTTATTTTCTTCTCTTGAGGTCGCGCGCTCTCAGATTTTGCTCGCTGCCGATAGGAAGGCGCTGCACTGTTTTGGAACAACGCGAGCTCAAGAGTGGCTTGCGTTCTGTGGATAGATTCTGGCGGCTGGGAAATTTCTTGAGTCCCCAATTCTAAGACTCTCCAGTGCTTCGACGGAGTTGGCATGTGCGCCTCCGACTTGTACTTTGATATACAGGGCTTGGTTGACCGGGCGTGCGCAGTTATCTCTTGAGGGGGAGTTCTGTACGCCTTGTGGTTTCACCGCCAAGTTGCTTTGGAGCTATTGACCGCACGAAGGTAACTTTGCTCGGTGCAGTGGTCGCGTTTGCAAAAGCAGTGAGCCGCTAGCTACAAGAACCATAGTAGCGGCTTGCTGAAGTAACAACTCTGACATTCGCGCTCGTCCTATGTGTACCTGTGCGTTGTTTTCGGGCGTCCTTCTATGTGTTTGAGCTGCGCGCTGCAAGTGTCGAGCTGTGACAGCTGTTAGTTCGCACTCGCCTTATGTGTTTTCTGCGTCCTTTGTGCTGGAGCAGTGCGGAGCAAGTTTCTAGCTGCTTGCCCTTCTTCGTGGGACATACCAACTTCGTGCTATTGCATCCATTGCTTCACCTTGAGGCGAAACTGTAGCTTTTTTCCCGTAAACTACAGATTCATGAACTGCCTTTGTGCTTAGTATGCGCTGTTCTAACGCATGCAGGTTACCTTGTATCAGTGCTGTACCGCAAGCGTTTTATGAAACATCTCAGTATTTCATATGTGTCGTTTTCAACTGTCAATACGGATGTGATCGGGGGTTGCCCATAGGACCGGGACCAGCCAGGCCCCAGGGAAAAGTATAGCTAAGGAGCCGGAGCTGATAACAAGAACGTTTATTAAAGACGATAGTCTTTCTTGGGGAACTTAAACGCAGAAATAATGGTCTGTCTTTCTGTTTGTCGGCACGTCCCTCGATTCAGCCACTCGGCCAAAGTTGAACCACTTGCACAAGGGCCAGCCATCGTGAACGGCTCACTAGGTTCATACTTGTGTACATGGTTGATCAAAAAGCAAACATTACGCATATCTGAGGCGCAACATCACTATGTAAGCATTAGGTGGTGTGTTCCTTTAATAGAAAATACATAGATAGGTAATTCTAGAGACCCTAGTTTCTTAAGCTGCGCTCAAAATGCGACTGCGCCGAAACTTGGCTTCCTCCGTGCCCTCTGCGCGAGCTCATTGTTGTGTTTCGGTTTCAGTTCAGTATTGCACTGTACGAGTGCCATGGGGCGCCGCACTGGCATTCCTGCTTTACCCAGGCGACGTGAATATAAAAGAGTGTGTGGAGAGTACTCGTTGAGTGCGGACGTTTCTTCAGCTTCGGCGCTTCGCGCCAAACCGCGTGTTCGGGCTGGCTGGCGTCCGCGCCGGTCGCGTTGGTCACCGCCGGTCTTGCCTGCTGCTGCGCCGGGACTACCAGCCCGCAACACAGCATTCACGTTTCGCGACGTATTGCCAGATGGCGTTCATATCTCACGCAGCGCCTCTTCTATCGTCTTTAGACGACATTTGCAGCGAAGCACGCAGATACGCGGCCAATTTTTACATGACTATTTGGTAGCGTGTCTTTGGAGGGTCTCGACGCTCGCGTTATGAAGCCTGCGTGTCCCCCAGATTCCCTTTTGGAGAAAATACTTGAGTCCAGGACAGTAAAATCAACAAGTTGTCATCATCTCTGCCCCTAAGGAGAAAGGTCAAGAACCGCCTCCATCCCACCCCAGGAAAGACAGATGCGGAGCGCCCGGCTCAACGGACGGCGCCCGGGAGTTGTACAAGACATTATAGGGCACCATACACTAAGTGAAGGGATCGCGGCGGCGCAAATTCCTGAAATCTGGCCATGCCGTCACGTGCAGTCCTTCTTCACCATAGCGGCGCGGGCTCTGCTTTCAGCCAGCAGCTGGCCGGGTAACCAAGCCATAAAGGCACCGCGGAGTGTGAGAAGGGCTCCCGATGAGGGATCTCATGCGCTCGGCTAATTGTCCGGTGCATCTCGCAGAACGGTGGACAAAGCAGTACACAGGTGACCGCTTTTTCCGATCAGCCTTGACTGCAAACAGTTCACTTCCAGGCCATAAAACCGTGAAACTCAGCCGGAAGGGTCCGAGGCGATTGACGAGGCGAACTGACAGCTTTGAAGGGTTCAGAATACGATTGCCGTGCTGTCGCCGCATCAGGTGAATTCGGGGAACGTTGTCAATGAAGAAAGCAAGACAGATGCCACCAAACCGAATCCCACGGCCCACTGGCGCCAAGCCGTGAAAACTGACCACAACAATACTTACCCGCTGCGGTGGTTTAGTTGTTAAGGTGCCCGAAAGTCGCGGGATCGAATCACGGCCATGGCGGCCGTGGCGGTCGTATTTCGATGGTGGCAAAATGGTTGAGGCCCGTGTAGTTACATTCTCGTGAACGTTACAGAACATCACATGGTAAAAAATTCCGGAGCCTTCCACTACGGCGTCCCTCATTATCATGTCGTGTTTGACGTAAAACCCCAACAATTATAAGTTTCGGCCGCTTTGTTCTAACGTTGAGAGTGTGGTCCGTTGCGTCGACGTGGCCAAGAGAACGATGACGTCACGGCTTGCCGCTTTCTCGATTAACATGACCTCTGCCGAAATGGGCATGTCCATTGGATGGTGAGGTCGAGAATAGCTTCCATGGTATACCAATGTAGCTATAGCCTTGTACCCGCACTCAGACAGTGTTTCACACGATTGGATCAACCAACGCTCAGCGGCGGTGCAAAGAGACCTGGCCGCTATGAAGGCCGACTATCGTGTTTCACTTGCTCAGCACTGTACTGCTAGTGACCAAAACCATCTGGAAATGACCCCCAGCAAATGGTAAATTTTATCTGCTAATGCATGATCATTTTTAGATGCGCTTATAGCGGAGCTCAAAAAGGTGGTGGTGGTGGTGGTGTGCGGCGTGACCACCCTTACTGCGCATGCGCAAACCCTCTTCACACACCTCCTCTCCCATCCACTCTACCCCCTCTCCACTCTCTCTCCCCTTTCCCCTCTACCTCCCCTCCCCCTTTCTCCTCTCCACTCACCCTCTCCACTTCCACTCTACCCTCCCCCTCTCAACTCCTCTGAAACGCGGGCTCGACATGCCGAAATTTTCTTCTGCGCAACGCTGCGATAAGTGCCAGCGCATTCGCGTCCCCTCCCCCTCTCCTCTCCTACGCCACCTCCCTTTCGCGCGCCTGTCAACCGCGTTCTGCGCTCGCCCTTTCAGAATTAACGGCCAGGCTAGAGGGAAGACACGACGCGCGTAGCGTTCCACGACGCGAGGTCGGTAGCATGCCTAACGAAGGCCAACGGAATGCAATCGGGCAAGTGCTCCGCCTTCGCATCGCCTCATGGTCGCCTTTAGTGGGAGATGCTGTATTTTATTTCATGGCTACTGCATATCCCACTAAAATTATTAGACGCTGAAACTTTCACGTACAGACTGTATATATTTTCTCAAGCTACGTATACGTGAGAATTCAACCTAATTTCCTTAAATGTAGTCACTTGGCCACTCCAGCCTGCTGTAGTACGTGTGTCGTACGATTCCAGGGTGTGTACCATAGGTCAATTCTGCAACTGTGCCTTTCCTATTTTTGTCTTATAGGAAATCAGACCATGCTATTATGTTTGCAAGATATCTTGCGGAGAACCGACGTCCGCAATTCTCCAATACTACCTCCACGATGGAGATGGCACATATTGTAACAAGGACAATCACCCTGGGGTAATTTATTTCTATTACTCTCACGACTGTAAATATTTTGGCCAGACCATGAAGGAAAACACGATTAATTAACCTATTGATGAGAGCTTGTGTAATACAAGACGTAATAGTGATTAAATTTGCGTGCGATTTTATTGTAGGCCACACAATAAGCCTTTAGAAATTATGAATGATTAAGCTTACGGGAGTATGTCACAAGATGTTTGTTGACGGGCACTTCGTCATCATCATCATGATCTGCCCTACTATGCGCACAATGAAGGGCAAAGGCTTGTGCCAGGTTCGCCAAATTAATCAGATCCTGAGCTTGGTGCAGCCATGTTATCCTGCAATTGAAGTGTTTCTGGCCGCCGGTTATCTTCCTTTTCACTAACGTCCACCGTCATTTCTTCTTGATTTCGACTAATGTGTCCTTAACACCAGTTTGTTCTATGACCCAATCTGTTCGCTTTGGCTACACCTATAAATTTTCTTTCCATGGCTCGTGCGTCGCCTACAGTATAAGTTGGACAACACTTAATTCAGAATAAGTGGCAGCGTTAATCTGCTACCCATCCTCGGACGTTTCCTGAGAGACGCAGATCAGGTATAATAGGCATCGTATATTGAACTTGTCCACAAAAGCATTTGTTACGCATATCAGTAGTACCGCGCTTGACATTACCACGGCCTCTTATTTCATATCGTTCTCAAGTACCAAGCAGCAGCTGAAACCGCGTCTTCGTTTGGTGCGCTTACCATACGCTCCCGACGCACGAAAAAAAGATCAGCATCAATAACATAAGCTGGGAGGAAAAACGTGTACTCAAGGTAGGCCAATTCAGTGTATGATCGCAATCATTTTTTTTTTCGCGAACGAACTTAAACAAAATCGGATGCAAGTTTCCACTATCGGCGGAATATCAATATTCAGTGGCACCTTCACAGCGCGCTAGCTCAGTGGGAAAATGTCAAGGGATTTGCTCTCATTGAGGACGTGAAAGTTATACAAAGAAGGCTCTTGGTTTATTTTTTTAGAAAGTGGACAGAAAAGCTAGCGGACGCTGTTCGCTTCTATAGAAAAGAACGACACCAAATTGATAGGTTATAATAAGAAACAACATGAAAGATGAAACCAGGTGATCACACACGATAGTCATGCGAGAAGGCAGAACGGGCGTGTTACTGTATAGCAAATCAAAGAAGGAGGGAATTAACACAATAGAGACTGGTTTTTTTTTTATGAGATTTGCCAAAACAGATGTCATTTTTATCGTATAAGCGTCGAAATAAGTCACACTAAAACTTTCATTGCGAATATGCTCTTAGTTCACAAAATATGGGCCGTGACTATATATGGTCACGCTGGGCCCACAGGCTGCAGCAAAATTCACAGTGATAAATTTTACTTTCGGCCTTCACACATTGCGAAAAACATAATTAGGGAGTTCTCAGTCACTTAAGTATTGTGATATGCTATGAAACACGGAATGCACATGCCGACATCACATTTTGTGCACCAAGTGAGCACCGAGCTGTTGCAGCTCTCTCCAGCGCACCTGCGCCTTTTGCCGTTAGGCACGGTCCCAACGAAGTGGGCTGTTTTGTCATACCGTGCGCCACAAAGCGCACTGTCACCATGCGTCGACGTTCTTCTACGGCCAGGTCCTTTTGCCTTGTTTTCCCATCGTGTGGGGTAGCTTTGAACCATTTGCCTCCTGAATTCATGTTGAGTGATGTGGGATCCTGTGCTGCGAATGAATGCCCAGCCCTTGCTTGTGGCTACGTCGCCAAGCCAAGTGAATGAATATCGGCCACCAAGATTTCTTTGCGCGAATTGCAATCCGGTAGGCACCTACGTTCGCGTCCATTTGGTCAGTGCCTCCCATAAAGCAGTTATATTGTCGAACCTCATTAGGGCGAGGCACTTTGATCCTCTTCTTCTCTGCACGCAAATACCTGTCTGCAGATGACATGGGCTCTACGCCGTGCATGGTGCTTGCGATTGTTACAACAGAGCTGTCCATCCAGCGCACACTGATTATCCCGTCATCCGAAAGCGCGTGCTCTTCGTACCCACGGGTCTTGCGTTTGAGGAAATCAGGCCGAGCGATGGGTTATTGCTTGGGCACACGGTTTTGCCGCACTGTGCCCGTGGCTTCATAGTTCTTTTCTTTCAGGTCCCTGAGTAGGTGCAGGCGGGTGAAAAAATTGTCGAAATAAAAGTGAAAGGGCAGATGACGAACTTCGACCGGAAACTCATCCACCATTTCAAGGACAGGTGCTGCTGCTTTTCCGAAGTCCTTTTCATACTGCGTGATTGCTGCAGTGTCTTGCTGCTTTCCTTGACATACTTCAAAGTTTGCAAAATAGCCATTTTTTGCATTCAGCGCCGCACTTTGTAACCGCATCGAATTTGTTTTCCACGTATGAATTGCCTGCAGCCATGATGACCATAATATTCTATCATGCTTTCGCCATAACTCAACTGACGCACAGGCTGAAAGTGCTGCAGGAACATTGCCTTGAGAAGTTTCATCAGGGGACGCAACTTTGCTGGTTTGTCGCTCAGGGTGTGGCTCGCATTGTCGGCACAGTGAAAGAACCACATAATTTGCACGAAACGGTTTTTTCGCATGGCCTTGTATACCATTTCATTATGCATATCGGTTCCACTTGCCCCGTAGCACTTCTTTCCCGGAAAGCGGTTGTAACCGGAGCACGCCAAGAAAACACTTCATCTCCTCTTTTGTGACCTCAGGGTCCGGCATACTAAAAAATAAAGCATAACTTCTTCTTTTTTCTACCAAGAGATCTATGACACTTTCATGAAAAAAGAGCTCAAACAATTCTATAGGCGAAAGGTACCTGTAAGCGGCGAAATTTGGATCTGGAAATATTGCAGAACTTTTCACAAGGTCACAATTATTCTACATGGTATATGAAGGTGAATTCGCATCAGCGCTTTTATCTCCTGCACCTGAGGAAATATTTGGTGGTTTATCGCCTTGTCGTTCATAATCTGCTTAAATATAATTAAAATTACGTCCGCCAACACGACGGCCGTCTGCAAGAACGGCTTCAGCACCTGCTCTAAGCTTCCCACTACTGAGGTTTTCTATGAGGCCACCAGAATCCTCATCAGCGGAATGTTCGTCTGAGTAGATGGTAGCCTCCGGTAGCTGAATGTAAATAGCCGACACATCTTCATCATCCTCTTCGAGTGTTCTGGTTATTTCTTCTAAAGTCATCCTGGGCAGACAAGAGACTGACGCATGAGTGCCGCGGAATTGCCCTAGAAGGACCATAAAACGAGGTAACGATATTAAGGAAAATACGGAACCTTAAGGCCCAGCGTGACCATAAAGAGCGTGAGCGTGAGATATAAAAAGCGCGTTACAAACGCGCTTTTTATATCTCACGCTCTCCTCTCACAGTGGTCTCGGTCGGCGGGGTGGTGTTGCCCTCTATGAGCACTAAAGTAAAGTAATTCGTAATTACTATGGACTCCGCGATTAGCACCTGCAACGCTTGTTGCTAAACGTCCGTCCCATTCAGAGCGTTTTCAATATTATTGCAATTTTGTCAATGCCTTAACACCCCGAGAGGTGACAATCTTAGCCCAAGCGTCGTGAGGTCCCTCTATCTTAAAGCGTCGTAAAAGCGTCGGCCTCGCTCATATCATCACGCTAATCCAAACCAAAAATACCTCTGCGACGCGCGCCTGCCTCGCCTGGCTGTAGCACCGTGTTTCCCACTTACGCTCGCCCCGAGAGAAACCGCGGCCGGGCTACAGGGGCAGCGCGACGCGCTTTGCGTTTCCGCCTAGTCCGGCTTTGGTGTTCAATCACACATTAACATGCCGCGGGATGGTGACCAAGTTCTGCGCCCAATATGCGACGCTCTTCTGGTTATCACACCTTGTTCTCTGATTACGCTTTCACCGTTAACTACTACAGCTGCTAAAGAGTTTGTTTAATCATTGAACGTGTACGTTAGACGTCGGGATGGTGATGAACCACTAAGCCTCGAAGTGAGTGCATCGACGTTAAATGGTGCTATAGCTGCTATGCATCTATATACATTGTGCAAACTATCTCATATAAATGTATAACAAACATTCTACTGCTTCTGTAAGGACACGTTTTACTTTCGTGTTATTCCGATTCCTATGACGGAGGAATGAACCATGTTTTTTTTCTTTATCATCCTCATGCGTCGGTATCTACCAGTATCCCGAACGTAGATCGAGACTCGAGAAGTACTCGGCCCCCTGTAGCGAATCCAATGCGTCGTCTATACGTGGCATAGGGTATACGTTCTTGCGCGTGATCTTGTTTAGCGCCCGGTAATCTACGCAGAATCCGACAGAACCATCTTTTTTTCGAACTAGGACGACGCGAGATGGCCAAGGACTAGCCGAGGGGTGTATTATCTTCCGTCGCAACATGTCGTCAGCGTTTTCTTCGATGACCTTCCGCTCGACTAGAGATACGCGGTATGGTCGGCGACGAACCATGGACCTACCATCAGTCTCGATCCGATGCTAGTGACGCATGTCTGTCCTAATACAGGGGAACGCGCGTCAAACGAAGCTTGATGCTTGGTTAGCAAGACGATGAACTCTTGTGACTGCGAAGGGGTCAGGTCGGAGCTGATGGTAGCTTCAAGGGTGGAGATGGATATGGATCATCCAACAGAGTGATCTTCAGGGGAAGTCGCTTGAAGAGGAACAACAGAAAAAAGGCTCTGATGTAGCGATACAAGACAACGTTATGCCCTTAGGAATCAGAATTTTTTCGGATGTCGTGTTGTTGCGCAAACGAATGCGGAGCCATCGTCGAAACGCACCAGCCCTGATGGAAATGCTATCCCAGTGGTGAGATGGCGTGCAGATGGTTGTACGAGCAGCTAACCATGGTCAGTCGCATGAGACGTGATGGCAACAATTCGCTGACTGCGAGGAGGTAGCTCGTTGTCTTCTGCAGCAAGAACGCGAAATGGTGTGTCATCTCCGTGAAGCGAATAGGCGGTATCAGTCAAGTAGAGAACATGTTGCCAGCAGCAGATGGTAGCGGACGCCGTGGACAGAAAATTCCATCCTAATATGAGCTGCTGGGCACATGAACTAAACACTGCGAACTGTATATAATGCAGAACTCCATCAATATAGACACGAACAGTGCACATGGCGGAATGTCGAATGGCGTGCCCTTGCGCAGCAAGCAGCGTATGTCCATCGTAGGAAGCAGTAACTTTTCGAGGACGCGAACACAAACCACCGTGAATAACTGACAAACTAGCACCAGTGTCTATTAATGCTTCCACTTCTATGCCTTCTACGAAAACAGACATCATATTATGGGCACGTGCTGGAGGACTTTCTCTCATATCGCTAGATGCAGCTTTTCCTCCAAAAGCTGCATAATTTAGTTTTCCGAGAGACGGTCGGCGAACTGAGAGGCTGGTCGAAGTGGTGACCTCGAGCAACGAAGAGGCGGGAGAAGGGACCGCACCCGTTCAAAAGCAGTTCTCGTATGACGGCGCGGACCATCGCGCGCAACGAGCGATCGGCAGTAGGATGGTTATGAGGGGTGTCCGGCTGCAACCCTGCGTATTCGAGCTCGTCCAGCCACTGGCACGTAGCTACATCAGTGCCGGTAGCCGTGTCCTGCCAAAGCATTGCCAAAGCATTGAAGGCGACAGTCGTGATGCCTTTCAGATGACGCACTTTGTCTGACTCTCCCATGGAAGCGTTGACGCGACGGCAAAGGGAAAGTACATCCTCTATATACGAGGTATAAGACTCGCCCAGTTCTTGTTTGCGAGTGTCCAGTGTTCTCTTCGCAAGGGCGGATCGAACCGCTGGAGTGCCAAACACTTGTCGGAGACGCTCTTTGAAAGTGCTCCAGTCGGGAAAGTCGATCTGATGGTTGAAAAACCAAGTCTTCGCCACGCCTGTAAGGTAGAAGGAGACGTGGCGGAGCTTGTGCGGTTCGTCTCAATGGTTCGCAGCACTCACGATGTCGTATTGGTCGAGCCAATCCTCCACATCTTCATTGCGAAGTCCAGCGAATAAATGGGGATCGCGATGGGGCCCGCTGACGATCCAAGGCGGAGAAGTCGCGGCAGCCGTAGCGGCAGAGGTATATGAAGAAGTGCCTGAGGGTTCGTCCTGCGGCATGCTGGTGGACAACTGGCACAAACGGCGACCTGAACGAAGCTCCAGGAGGTAAAGCGGGCAAGGAGAGGACGGGGAACCGATGAGCACCCTCCACCACTTGTGACGTCGCAGTTGACACGCCTTTAATAAGCCTTTGAGACTTCGCGAACCGATCATATTCGAGGCGCAGAACAATCTCAAGATGTGTCCCCACAAGCGAAGATGATGAAGAACAACTTGTGATGATGATAATGTACAGATGATGAAGAAGTGCCTGATAAAAGCCCACAATATATTGATTGAACTAGAAGGTAGCACACATTGAAAATGAAAAAAAAAAAGCCTTTAAAAGTAAAGGCATTTGTCTTCCTTTTCATGTGTTCTAGCTACAACTTCATTCACTACAAAGAAAAAACCCGGAGCTTTCAGACCTTCCCTTTAACTCGTATATATATATATATATATATATATATATATATATATATATATATATATATATATATATATATATATATCACGTGGTATTGACGTCGACGAAGACAGCAGTCGGCGTTTGCAGGATGAAACTCTTTATTTGGCCGAACTTGTGGCCGGAAAATGAGAACTAGAGCTACAGCAGTACACGCTGTACAATGATAGCGGCGAACCGGGCGTCGTCCGTCGATCAACTGACAAGCGGTCAATCGCGTCGGCTTTTATACAGGCGTTATCGAACTTTCCAGCAATATCGCTGGTGGCGGCGTTATCTCTAGACAAAGCTGGAATATTCGCGTGCGGGGCGCAATCTTAACAGAACGATCTACTATAGTCGTGAAGCTTCTCGAACAATGCTTCGCGGACAGCGTCGAGCGTTGATAACCGTCCCTGCCGGTCAAACCCGAATACATCAAAACAAGACAAGAAGTGGGCGTGGCATTGCCCCCCTCTGAAAAAGCATCGTCCCGATGCATGTGAAAGAACATAGAAGAGAGAAAAAAAACAAGTGCATACAAAAATAAATTACAATAACAAAGGAAGAAAAATAGAGTCCCCAGGTTCGCTAACGCGCAAAAAACGGCTTAAGGCGCACGACATGGACGACTTCAGGTAGTGCGCGGCGTCGCTGGGAGTTCGTAATGCCGTCCGGGATCACCTCGTAGTCAAGAGCGCCGAGGCGTCGAAGAACCTTGTATGGTCCGAAGTATCGCCGAAGGAGTTTTTCGCTAAGCCCACGTCGGCGTATCGGCGTCCAGACCCAAACACGGTCGCCGGGCTGGTATTCCGCGAAGCGTCGTCGAAGATTGTAGCGACGGCTGTCGGTGTGCTGCTGGGTCTTGATGCGCAGGCGGGCGAGCTGTCGAACTTCTTCGGCACGTTGTAAGTAAGCGGCGGCATCGAGGTTTTCTTCGTCGGTGACGTTGGGTAGCATGGCGTCGAGCGTCGTCGCCGGACTCCTACCGTAGACCAACTTGTACGGCGTCATCTGCGTCGTTTCTTGGACGGCCGTGTTGTATGCGAAGGTCACATACGGAAGGATGGCATCCCACGTCTTGTGTTCGACGTCGACATACATGGCCAACATGTCGGCGATAGTCTTGTTTAGCCGCTCGGTCAGGCCATTTGTCTGTGGGTGGTACGCTGTGGTCCGGCGGTGACTTGTTTGGCTGTATCTCAGTATTGCCTGAGTTAGGTCAGCAGTAAACGCCGTACCTCTGTCGGTGATGAGAACTTCTGGGGCGCCATGACGCAGGACGATGTTCTCAACGAAGAACTTCGCTACTTCGGCGGCACTACCTCTAGGCAGGGCCCTCGTCTCGGCGTAGCGGGTGAGGTAGTCTGTAGCTACGACGATCCATTTGTTTCCGGTATTGGACGTCGGGAACGGCCCCAGTAAGTCCATCCCGATTTGCTGGAACGGCCGTCGAGGTGGCTCGATAGGCTGGAGAAGTCCGGCTGGCCTAGTGGGCGGTGTCTTGCGTCGCTGACAGCCCCGGCAGGTCTTCACGTAACGAGTGACGTCGGCGGAAAGGCGCAGCCAGTAGTACTTCTCCTGTACTCTTGCTAGCGTGCGAGAAACACCCAGGTGTCCAGCCGTCGGGTCGTCGTGCAGAGCCTGGAGGACCTCTGGCCGCAATGTCGAGGGTACCACGAGAAGGCAATCGGCTCGAAGCGGTGAGAAGTTCTTCTTTAGGAGAACACCGTTGCGCAAGAAAAATGACGCCAGTGCCCGCGTGAATACCTTCGGAACAACGGTGGTCCTGCCCTCGAGGTATTTCACAAGGCCCCTGAGTTCTGGATCCGTTCGCTGTCGTTCTGCGAAGTCGTCGGCACTTATGATTCCCAAGAAGGAGTCGTCCTCCTTGTTGTCCTGCGGCGGTGGGTCGACGGGGGCGCGAGACAGGCAGTCAGCGTCGGAGTGTTTCCTTCCGGACTTGTAAACGACGGTAATGTCGAATTCTTGAAGTCGTAGGCTCCACCGTGCGAGGCGACCTGAAGGGTCCTTCAAGTTAGCTAGCCAACACAATGCGTGGTGGTCGCTCACAACTTTGAAGGGCCTGCCGTAGAGGTAGGGGCGAAACTTGGATGCAGCCCAGATGATCGCTAGGCACTCCTTGCTGATCACGTGACCCAAAAACAGCAGCTCCTCGTATGCAAAGCGGCACTTTTCAGGCTTCAAGGTGAGGCCAGAAGTCTTGATTGCTTGTAGTACAGTGTCAAGGCGCCGGAGGTGTTCGTCGAAGCTTGAGGCAAACACAATGACGTCGTTCAAGTACACAAGGCAAGTCTGCCACTTCAATCCAGCCAGCACGGTGTCCATAACGCGCTGGAACGTCGCAGGTGCCGAGCAAAGACCAAAGGGCATAACCTTGAACTCGAAGAGGCCGTCTGGTGTTATAAAGGCAGTCTTCTCTCGGTGTCTCTCGTCGACTTCGATTTGCCAATAGCCGGTCTTGAGGTCCATCGACGAAAAGTACCTCGCGTTGTAGAGTCGATCCAGGGTGTCGTCTATCCGTGGGAGAGGGTAGACGTCCTTCTTCGTGATTTTGTTCAGGCGGCGATAATCGACGCAGAAGCGTAGGGTTCCGTCTTTCTTCTTCACTAACACCACGGGTGACGCCCATGGACTCTTCGACGGCTGGATGATGTCGTCGCGTAGCATTTCGTCGACTTGTTTCTTTATGGATTCGCGTTCTCGCGTTGAAACTCTGTACGGGCTCTGCCGTAGTGGCCTGGCATTTTCCTCTGTTATGATGCGATGTTTTGCGACTGGGGTCTGGCGGATTCTTGACGATGACGAAAAGCAGTCCCTGTATTTCAAGAGCAGGGTTTTGAGCTGTTCTTGTTTATGCTTCGGAAGGCTAGGATTAACGTCGAAAACTGGTTGAGAAGCTTGGTTCGTCGGTGTTGGCTCGGAAGAATCGGCGATGGCGAAAGCCTTCGACGTAGCCGTGATTTCTTCGATGTAGGCAACTGTCGTGCCTTTGTTTACGTGCTTATACTCGTTGCTAAAATTTGTGAGCATCACTGTTGCTTTGCCTCCCCGCAACTCTGCTATTCCTCTTGCGACGCAAATCTCGCGGTTAATCAACTGGTGCTGGTCGCCTTCAATGACGCCTTCCAGGTCTGCTACTTTCTGAGAGCCGACGGAAATGATGACGCTGGAGCGAGGGGGAATGGTGACTTGGTCTTCCAGCACATTCAAGGCATGCTTCCCTGGCGGCGTGTACCGCGGTAATGCTTTTTCTGTAGATAGTGTTATCGACTTCGATCTGAGGTCGATGACTGCACCATGAAGGCCTAAGAAGTCCATACCAAGGATAATATCTCGGGAGCAATGCTGAAGGACTACGAAGCTTGCGGGATAAATCCGGTTGTTGATGGAGACCCTGGCTGTGCAGATTCCTGCCGGCGTTACTAGGTGACCTCGCGCTGTGCGGATTTCGGGGCCTTCCCAGGCGGTCTTGAATTTCTTCAGCTTCGTCGCGAACGGTCCACTGATGACAGAATAGTCGGATCCAATATCGACGAGAGCGGTGACGTTGTGGCCGTCGATGAGAACGTTGAGGTCACTCGTTCGTTGCCTACCGCTTCGATTTGGTCGCGGCGTCGGATCACGGCTACGTCGGTTTGTCCCGCTGCTTCGTCGTTGTGTCGTCAGGTCTTCTTCGGGCCGTGAAGTTTCGACGTCAGGGCTTCGTTCGGCTTGCGGCGTGTTCTTTAGATGTCGTTGCGGCGTTGTCGTCGGCGGCGGAGGATCTTCGGTATTTCGTCGTACAGCAACCGCACCTCCATCGGTTGCTTCCCTTAGTTTTCCGGATACGGGGTGGGTGACCGGCCTCGCGTTGGGCCAGTGTATGGTCGGCGTTGGGGGGAGACGTAGCGGCCTGGCGACGGCGAACGGGAAGGTTGTCGGGGCGTCCATTGCGTTCCCGCGAGGTAGTCGGCGATGTCGTGTGGTCTTTCCCCTCGCTGTGGACGCGGCGCGTCGATGGCGAACCCACGCAGTCCCATCTGTCGGTACTGGCAGCGGCGGTAAGTGTGGCCAGCTTCCCCGCAATGGTAGCAGAGTGGGCGGTGGTCGGGGGTGCGCCAAACGTCGGTCTTTCTCGGCGTGTATAGCTGGCCGGCTGGCGGGCGGTATGACGTCGGTGGCGGCGGCGGAACTGCTCGGGTGGCGCGGCGTCTTGACGTGGGCGAGGAGGGGGGGCGTTGCGTCGGGCTGCAGCGGCATAGCTCACTGCTTGCGGCTGTGGCTGCGCTGACTCGGGGGTGCCCAGAGACTGCTGTATTTCCTCTCGGACGATATCAGCGATCGAGGCAACTTCAGGCTGTGGTAAGGGTAAAAGCTTGCGCAGTTCTTCCCGCACGATCGCTCGGATCGTTTCACGCATGTCGTCGGAGCCGACGGCATGAACAGCTGGGCTGTCTTGAATCGATCGGCGATTGTACTGGCGGTTGCGCATTTCCAGGGTCTTCTCAATCGTCGTCGCCTCTGAGATGAATTCTTGGACTGTCGAGGGTGGGTTCCGCATCAGCCCAGCGAAGAGCTCTTGGTTTACCCCTCGCATGAGCAACCTGACTTTCTTGTCCTCGGGCATGGCTGGGTCAGCGTGGCGGAACAGTCTGGTCATTTCCTCTCCAAAGATGGCAACACTTTCATTTGGAAGTTGAACCCGCGTCTCTAGCAAGGCTGCGGCCCTTTCTTTTCTGACGACGCTTGCAAACGTCTGCAGAAAAGCGCTGCGAAAGGCGTCCCAAGTTCGAAGAGTGGACTCCCGATTCTCGAACCAGGTCCTTGCTGCGTCTTCGAGGTAAAAGTAAACGTGACGCAGCTTGTCCTCGGAGTCCCAGTTGTTGAATGTTGAGACCCTTTCGAAAGTCTCGAGCCAGGTGTCCGGGTCTTCGAATGACGACCCGCGGAAGGTTGGCGGCTCCTTGGGCTGCCGGAGTAGGATCGGCGCAGGCTGCACGAGGTCGGTCATCGTCGCTGCGGTGGGTGTTGGGACCTTGGGCTGCCTGGTTTGTTCGGGAAGGAGCCCGTGCTCTGGCTGCAGTCCCTTTTGCCTGCGGCTTGTTTGACGATCCGGGTATTCTTTGCTGTCGTCCTCCTCGCGGCTTGGACTTGGGTCAGCGCTTCGCGGGGGCGTCAGGATCATGGAAGAAGCAGCACCTCCACCAGATGTCACGTGGTAGGACGTCGACGAAGACAGCAGTCGGCGTTTGCAGGATGAAACTGTTTATTTGGCCGAACTTGTGGCCGGAAAATGAGAACTAGAGCTACAGCAATACACGCTGTACAATGATAGCGGCGAACAGGGCGTCGTCCGTCGATCAACTGACAAGCGGTCAATCGCGTCGGCTTTTATACAGGCGTTATCGAACTTTCCAGCAATATCGCTGGTGGCGGCGTTATCTCTAGACAAAGCTGGAACATTCGCGTGCGGGGCGCAATCTTAACAGAACGATCTACTATAGACGTGAAGCTTCTCGAACAATGCTTCGCGGACAGCGTCGAGCGTTGATAACCGTCCCTGCCGGTCAAACCCGAATACATCAAAACAAGACAAGAAGTGGGCGTGGCAATATATAATCACATTTCGTACTTGCATCCTTCTCTTCAATCATCTATCATACCGGACCTATCAATCTTCACACCTAAAGTATACATATATGTATATACCGGGGCGTCAGAGCTATCTTTAGCCACGAATTCAAAAATACAATATTAGAGGCAGGCCAGTGACACCAGTGCCAGATTGGTGACAGTCATTGTGCGCACCGTAGACAATATTCTGTTTTGTAAAAAATAAATTTGTTAATTATGAATATTTAACTAAACTGCTAAATATTGACTTTAGGCAAGAAATGCGATGTGCAAAGTTCGAGAGCGCGTGCAGAGACCCCCATTGCATCATTTGCGATAAAGTCTCACGCATACCATTTTTTCCAAGCTGCAAATAAATCCCGCGAAATACAAAAAGACGCACGTGACTAGCGCATTCGCGCGCAGCGAACCGGCTGCTCTCAGCCGTGGTTTGAGCGAACGAAATCAGCTGCGGCCGCGACTGGTCGTCTCCGTGGCAGATGTAGGCCGGTAAGTTAACGGTGGTTTGTTGACCCGCGCTCGCAACAAGTTGCACCGTCACGAGCCAACTGGCTGACGCTGGCCGCGAAACCACCCCCAACTTATCGGTCTGCCTTTGCCACGGAGCCGGTCACGCGCGGCCGTAGCTGATTTAGTTTGCTGAAACCACGGCTGAGAGCAGCAGGTGTGCTGCGCGCAAATGCGCTAGACACCGGGTCCTTTTTTGGTATTTCGCGGCCTTCCTTTGCAGCTTGAAAAAAATGGCACACGTGAGACTTTCTTTACCTAACATAGCTCAGATGGCTATGTTAGGTAGGACGGTCGCCAATGCAACTACGGACAAAGCGCAGCGCAAAAGCTGCTTACCATCTAAAAACCATCTTTTAGACGCGAAGCAGCTTTTGCTAGGGGATGTGTCCGGTGGTGGCGTCCGCGCTCCACTACGCATGCGTGCCCCTCCCCCTCTCTCGCTCCTCCTACGCTCCCCCCCTCTCGCGCGCCTCATTCTCCTGCGCAACGCCGCGATGAGCGCCAGCGCGTGCGCGTCACCTGCCCTTCTCTCTCCTCTCCTGCGGTCCCCCCCCCCCCTCTTGCGCGCCTCATTCTCTCCTGCAACGATTAGGCAGCAGCAATGCCTCCGGCGTCTTGACGTGGCACGAGCGGCCGATGACCGCCTCTGCTTCTGCGGCTCTAGACGCGGGGCGCTCGTGCTCTCCTTCCCTCGCAGAAGAATCCCACGACGACACCAATGGCATGGACTGCAGAGAGCCAGACGCACGTGATCTTGCGACTTTGCGGGAGTCGAATGCCTCGGACGCCGGCTTTTCCACGCAGCGGGAGCTGGATGGAGACTGAAAAACAGTGCTGATTTTGCGCCAGAGGAAGGCACAGGATCGAGAACGCAAGAAAAAAAATTGCACCATCTCCCACTCAAGCGAACTCCCTTCCCGCTGCTTCACATCCGCGCATAGTTCTGTTTAGCGGCAGATGGTGTAATTTTTTTTTCTTCAACCTGACTACATTTCATCACGCGTGGACCACAACATTAAGGTTGGTGTCCCACTATGCCGAACTCACCTATACAACGATTATTTGGCCCCCAAACCAGCAGGGAATGGAACCACCTTCCCGCCTCCATCGCTGCAATTGCTGACACCAACTTTAAAAGTGCCATTCAATTAAAAATAATATCTGGGGTTTGATGTCCCAAAACCACGATATGATTATGAGAGACGCCGTACTGGAGGGCTCTGGAAATTTCGCCCACCTGGGGTTCTTTAACGTGCACCTAAATCTAAGTACACGGGCCTCAAACATTTTCGCCTCCATCGAAAATGCAGCCGCCGCTGCCGGAATTCGATCCCGCAACCTTCGGGTCAGCAGCCGAGCGCCATAACCACTACACCACCGTGGCGGGGCAAAGTGCCATTCAAGATACGGTATTTTGTTAACTTGTATTTTCAGAAAAGGTATTATTGCAGACTTGTATAAGTTCAACCACTCCTTTCTGTAATGCCCTCGGGCTCTGAAAGTATTTGAAATAAATAGATCATATAGCAACTCCTCAGTACACTAAGTACTATTTTAAGGTATGGTCATAAATAACTCTGAAATTGCCTTTTGTGTATATGGCGCATAATGCCTTGACACTCTGTGCATGCGTCTCTGTGCCTGCTTCCGCTTATGACTGAAATATATATATATACATGTATGTATTGTTATCTCAAGCTGTTTATGCTGCGTCTTTGTCGGGGTAATCACATGAAAGGCTTAGCAGTTCTTAATTAGAGCGAAGACATTGCCTTTTCGTTTGTGACAAGCATTTTCTGCCTCAAAAATAGTATTTACTATTTTTAGAGCGTAGTTCGATGGTATTCTGTATAACTGGAGGCACGTGACAATTTTAAAGTTCTACACACACCAAGCTTTTTACCTTACAGATATGCAAGAAACACGAGTGCGTATAAAAGAAAAGATACATTAGGAGAGCGCAGACCACAGCAAGCATCTACCTATATGCAAGGTGCAGCTATATTAAGTATATTTTATGTTTATTTACAATAAATTTAGGTATTTCAGCCAATGCTAATTTTGTGCTGCCGTTTTGTTTCCTACAGTTAAACAGCCGATAAAATTGCCTCTGAATATGTACAAGCGAGCATTATGTTCTTAGCACACAAAGTATTACGGATGGGGCACGTTACAGACCATTGATTATTGTATAAAACTGTATGACATACACTTGTAGTTTTGACCCTGCAATTTGAAATGTAAGCGTTGTAACTAAAGTATTCTTTGATGAACTTAGCCGTGAGATTTGGTCTATAACCTGGCATTTACAGTTGATAATTTTATGTGTACCGTCACCGATCTGGATAGAAAAGGGAGAAGTATACAACACCACTCATATAGGGGCAGTAGAGCTGTGGAATACGCAAAAGTACAACTGTGTACACACATAAAATCTACGTAAGTAAATATGAATACATCTTTGCTAGACATGCAGAAAAACCAAAACCTTAACCGAATATTACAAAAAAATATCTATGAAGTCCTAAGCTACACAACACTTAGAGACCATAGTTTCAACGCAGACATGCCCGAAGATCTCAAATAGTGAAAGTTGTATTGAAAAGAAAAATCGTGGGAATGAGTACTTACCAACTAGTTCAGCTCTCTTTTATTGTGAGTGAGAATATAGTTATGTGTGATCTACGTATGACCTATTTGAAGTTGGCACTGAACTATTCAATAAAATGTTCTCGGTGAAAACACGTCTTCTATTCACCAAGGACAGCTTTCATTAAGTAAAGTTTGTCATTCTGTTGCGATTTCCATTCACGCAACCAAATAGAGATTACGGCCCAGCGAAGAGCTTCAGTCCCAACCCTAACAGGTATGTTCATATTTGAAACACGCGGCTGTTTTGCCACTGCAGCTAGTTGGTCCGCCATTTCATTATCTGGGATCCCGACATCAATCGGGATCCAACAGAAGTGTGTGGTGTGGTCTTAAGGAAGGTGAGGTGGCATGTTTAAAATATCACATATAAAGGACAGATACAAACTGGTATTGCATATTTAGGGCTGCCAAAGCACTCAAGAAATGTGTAAAAATTACTGCTTTTTATGTTTTCAGCTTATAATATTTCGTACTGCCATCCACAAAGCACTCAGTCGTTCAGACAGAGACAAGCTGCGGCAGTCTTGCTTCTTTTTCGCGTGTTCCTCCTACCAGGATGCTCCATCAGTAAGCGTGGTACGTTTCTTGTAGGGTGCGCGATCACTGCAATGTATGTAGAGGTGGCGTGTCTTGTTTTGTTACACGTGTTAGTGAGAAATCAAGGAATTTAGAGAAGACGCTCCAAGGAGCAAATCTGGGTGGTCTTTTGGAGGCGAAGAGTGCTCGTTAGGGACATTTCGGTTGCGAATTTTTCCTTGAAACCTCAGTATTAGTGGTGTTCTGGTGTTTGGCTTGTTCATGTAGTGTAGCCGTTGGAAAGAGTATGGGATAATGTTGTAGCATATGCGGTCTGGGGTAGAACGAACTCTGAGGACATATTTAAATATCAGTTGCATTCTCCCGTATTTTTTCTCCTTCTCAATAATAAACGTTGTACCCTCCTACAAAGAACGGTTCATTACTTTCCGCGTACAACCTTCCAACGGGCGAGGTCTCTTAAGCACCTGTTGCTCCGTATATCCCATCGTTATGTACAGGATCTAGGCGCTTGAGGTACGAGTCTCTTTCTGAAACATAGATTGTACTACTGTTGTCTAATATCCCTTTCAGCCCTGGAATTTTTCTTTTTGTCGGAGAATGTTTTTGTACGTCATTTCCTAATATAGTTAGTACCCCAGAAGACCACAAAAAAAAAAAGAAAACGCCAGGCCAGCGCTGAAACCGCAGCACAATCACAGCGAAAGCTGGAAGAGCGGCGTTTGTAGAGCCCGTTAAGCACTCTTGGGGCTACAATACAAGTACACTAGAAAGGTACCCACTACGCCATAAATCACATTTTTTGTGAAGTTGGGAAGCACCTACTAAGCCATTATTCGTCATTCTGCGGAGAAGTGAGGCACCAGCTACACGTCTGTAAGGCATTATGTGCACTTTGTTGACGCGACGACGGATGACGATGAAGAATTATGGCTCAGCCCTTTGTAATCGGTTGCAATCTTTAAACGGCTCACCAGTTATGTAATTTGCATTGGGTGATGCCCGTCCTCTATTTCCCTGTCCCGTCATGCTGTATAACATACGTTGATGTGGGACAGAGCGGGGGGGGGGGGGGGCGAAGAACTTTACTGAGACACCGAGGAAATGGATCATGCGCTTATGGGCTTCCTTGGCAACCAATACAAGTGCACTTGCGAGGAACCTACTACGCTCTAAATCATTGTAATTTTACTGAGACCCCGAGGAAGTGGATCATGCGCTTATGGGCTTCTTTGGCAACCAATACAAGTGCACTTGCGAGGAACCCACTAGGCTATAAATAATTGTAATTTTTGAGAAGTAGGGCAGCAGGCACTGTGCCATTTTTAGTCATTCTACGGAGAGCGTTGGTACCTGCTAAACGCATGTAAGGCATTATGCGCACTTTGTTGATGCTGTGCCTGATGACGATGAAGAACTATGGCAGAGCCCTTTGTAATGGGTTGGAAGCATTCAACAACCTACTCGTTGCACAATTCGCATTGTGTGACGCCTGGTTACAGAATTCGCGTTGTGCGACGCTTGGTGCCTAATTTACTCTTCTACCACGCTATATTGCATGTGCTAATGTGGTTCCTTCCCGACATGAAGCCTGTATAGGACCTTTTTGCAAAGCAGTTTCAAGCACCGGCATGGCTCTGAGGTTGAATACTGGGCTCCCACGCAGAGGGCCCAGGTTCGAACCTCGTTCCATCCTGGAATTTTTTTCTTATTTCTTTTTCTTTCTAATTTCGAGCGATTCTGGTTACGGACACCGGCGGCGGCGGCGGACAACTACGGCGCCAAAAACGGCCGGTGAAATGATCTCATAACAGCTTTCGCTGTAAAAATTGAGTGAGTGGTGTAATTATTTACGGATTTAGATACATGGCTTCAGATTAGGTCATCAGCGCTCAGTGGTCGGGAAATGAGTAAAACGACTTCTTTATACGTGCTATTCACCAGAGTACACAAAATCCGAACCAGCGTCGTATTTGGCAGTGTAAAAGTCCTCAAAACAACTTCGTGATTTCGCACCGAAAACGGCGCTTACCCGCCTCATCCTACCCGCCTCGGTGGCATCCAGGACTTCGGTCAAGCTTCTTCGTGGCTCCCAGCCCCGCAAGAATGCCACACTTGTGATGACGATTGCAGTGGGCATCATTGAAGTAGTACCCCCAATAATTAGCAGTTTCGGATTCGTTCCCGAGGTGCTAGGGGAACGTTTGCGCGGTGTCGTCAATTGAACGCCAGGGCCGAAAGTATAGTTCGTATCAACGAGTGATATATGTGCAGGAGGCATTGGCCGTCGGAAACAAAGCGGTTCGGGGACAAGAGCTTGAGATCCTTGGCAACCTTATTGCCGTTAACCTTCGGATAATAATGTTTGAGAGAACGTTAAGGTAAATATGACCCCCAAAAACATTTGTTCCTGCTTTACTGGCAATATTGTGTCGTTTAGTTTAAGGACGGGGTAGAAAACGCTACGAAAACAGCCTTTCCTCTGAAAACCGACAGTCGTTTTTGTCAGCCCATTAGGTTACTTTGTTTGACTGCTATTTCAGACTGCCGTTCAAATGTCGCCATGTTGGATGACCGTCATGCTGCTTAGAGATCATCAGCGTAAGGTGAATGCGTAAGAGTAGAGGGTATGACCTGATTAATCGGGTTCGTTTTGGCGACAAAAATTCTTGTGCTTAAGATACAGCTCTGAGGTATGCCGTTTCTTTAAGTAAATCTGCGTGAAAGTGTTGAGGCTCGACGAACTTCAAAGGCTCGGTATGATTGAAAATCGGACAAGCCGTCGAGCGTCCTTCCGCGGATTGCTATATCCGCTAGGTCTCGTAAGACATCTTATTTCCAAGTTTTGTCTTGTGCCTTTTTAAGGTTGAAAAATGACAATCGATTGCGTTGTAATTGCACACATTTGCCATAAATATAACATGACTCGTTCTGGCACTCCAACTTGAGTTAATTTGGGCCTCCAGAGCCTCGAAATCTAACTATATACATTACACGCACTTATAGGCAGACGACCATAATGCGTGTCGCAAAGTAATAATGGTGTACTGAGAAGAATATTCAGAAAAGAGTCGTTAATGGCTATGATAAATTGCCCGGAGTGAAACACCTAGAGTCGCCCATTGCGAGTAGAAGCCACCTGCCCGCGATGAGCATCAGCACGCATTTTCTGTCCTCCTATTAGCCCGTTTCCTGTTTTTTGCTTATTACATAGCGAGCGATCCAACCGGTAAAGCTACCAAAATTGTTTGGAAACAATGGTAGCAAGTTACTAGTGCCCGTTCTTTCGAAATCATCACATAATTTTATATATTCTTTGCATATTGCCACGCCCACTTTTTGTCCTATTTTGATGTTTTTTGGGTTTGACCAGCAAGGGCGATTATCAACGCTCGACGCTGCCCGCGAAGCAGTGTTCGAGAGACTTCTCGATTGTAGTAGATCGTTTTGTTAAGATTTCGCGCCGCACGCGAATGTTCCATCTTTATCGAGAGATAACGCCGCCACCAGCGATATCGCTGGAAAGTTCCATAGCACCTGTATAAAAGGCGACGCACTTGACCGCTTGTCAGTTGATCGACGGACGACGCCCTGTTCGCCGCTATCATTGTACAGCGTGTATTGCTGTAGTTCTACTTCTCATTTTCCGGCCACAAGTTCGGCCAAATAAACAGTTTCATCCTGCAAACGCCGACTGCTGTCTTCGTCGACGTCACGACCACGTGACAATATCCTAGGTGTCCGTGGGTTCATGCCGATGCACTTATCATTGTTTTCAACGCGCTTTATTGGGTCTATGGCGTTGCTACAATGCAGACACCCCAGTGGGGTTCAAGGATCTTTGCTGTGTACTCGCGTTCCTGCCAATAGCAGACTGTATTCTGACATTCCCTGGAATTCATAATTCGTACGGCGTAGCGCACCACGACAGGGACAGAGAAGAGGGACGCACACACACAGCGCTAACTTGCAACTAATGGTTTTATTTGCGATCACACATGCCTTATATACAATAACAGTGAATCGATAAAACCGAGAGAAGAACATGTAAACCATTAGTTGCAAGTTAGTGCTGTGTGTGTGCGTCCCTCTCCTTTGTCTCTGTCGTGGTGCGCTACGCCGTACGAATTACGAATCCAAACCAACTGGCCCGGCAACGTGCCTTAGCAAATTCCCTGGAAACGTGCACTTTATTAACGCAAAAGCCCTAGATGCCTCATCAAACGCGAACATTGACCGCCGGCGTCAACAAGAGTGAAGCAAAAAATTATCATGTGATGACATCCCCATGATGCCACAGACCGGAAAAATTTCTGACATCCTCATAATGTGATCGTGACGTTACATGAAGGCGTAATTACACAGACATCGTCACCTGGTGAAAGGTGGGCCGATCGCGAAGACATGCAAAACGACGTGAAGAGAAGAAAGCTTCCAATACTTTTGATCCTGGAGGCACTGCAAAACAACGTTGGGGGCAGAAATCTCTTAGAGGAAGGTGCGCGTCATTACCTTTCAGTCGTGTTAACGCTCACAAACATTCCCTTTTTCCGTCAGCTATCCATCATTGGAATCAACTAGATAACAATATTGTGTGCTCTAACACCATTCAATCTTTTATGAACATAATACAGTGTGTCGAGTTTGAATTGTGATCTGTTGGCATTGCACTTTCTTGTTATTTCGTTATGTATTTTCTTTCGATGTTTAGTTTGTATTCTTGTATCCACTCCTGCATGGGCCGTGAAAAGCCTGCAGTATGTTCAAATAAAAAAAAAATTCGGAGGAGAAAAATGAGAGGAAGATGACGCTGTGGGTTTTTCATAGCACACCTCCCTTATCCGTACCCCATTTTGTAAACTTTATGTTTTACACAACAAGAAGGTACTCATATAGTTCTATATAAGGTCATTATGTATGAAATTTATTACAGCGTCACTGAACCCGACACATCGTGTTTTTGTGCTCTAAGGCCATGAGTCATCTTCCTGCCATCAGACATTGAGTCTGATCATTGTGAACGCTCTCTTGATGGCACGTCGGGCATGGCTACCTGTCATTGGCATCTCGAGTTTTCGCTAATGCAGACAGATACTCACCACAACATCTAATATGTACCAGCAGTATCAGTGGAAATGGGCGTTCGCCTTCATCTGACGAAGTTTATTTTTGGGTCACGATTTCGGCTTTCCTGCACATTGCTCTCTTAGGTCTTCTTCTAGGTGCAATCTGTGCGCGCTCCGTTAGTTGGACAGCTCGTTTCCGGCAGCAGCGATGCCTAAAGCAGCGCCATACACGAAATTTCAAGCTGTCTTAGAACAGGTAAAAAATACCATGAAGCTCAGAGGCACAATGACGTTTTGATAGTAAACCTTTCAAGCAAATTTGGACAACAACGACTGCCTTGAAAATTTAATCGACTATCTAGCGAACAAACATAGCAAGCCGATGGCGAAAACTTGCCCGAGGTGTCCATATGATTGGAATAGCAACGAATAGTTTGTGTTTGCTCAAGTGCTGTTGCATCCCCCGGAACGACGCATACATCAACGGCACGGACATTCATTCTATTTCTGTACTTTTGTGATCTGTTGCTTTTTCGTTCTGCTGCAGATTGATCATGTGCCTTAACCATGTGACTTCACTGTGTATCCCTGGGAAGATGCCGGATATATAAATAAAGTAAATGTATAGGTGTGCTTGTGCGCCATCAATACGCAAAACATACGTCAATCACGGCCTTGCGTCATTGTTTTTGTTGTAGTTTGGTGTTTTGGATTCTTTCTTTATTGCTCCCAGCAATATACACATCAACAGAATACTTTTCTGAGCTTAATATCAAAATTGAAGTGACCTAGTTCACAAAATTCAACGGAGTGTTTTAAATGGCCTGGAGGAATGTCATATAGTGGTCTCTGCGTATAGCTGTAATTTGACGAGCGCCAAAGTTCACGCGTGTTCTAGGTGAATCGAAACAGCTTACAAAGATAACAATTTTTTATGACACAACCACAGATGTTACTTCGGTTTATCACCTGGCATGCTACTCCAGGTGTCGGGTGATGATTATGGTAAATGTACTGACCACATTTCCACACAAATATTACGTACAGTCACAAAGACCCGTACATACAAGAAATAGTAACTCACAATGTTTCGTCCAGGTGCGTAGCCTTCAAAAAAAAGGCGACGCTAGCTTAGCATGGCGTTGCCGTTGGAAGGGAAAAGGCAGAGCGGAGGTGTATTTTCTCTGATCCGATGGTTTTGCTAGGCCTTTGATATAGTTTTGCTATGTTATGCTATAGAAAGTTTTCATACGTTCGGCAAGTCATATCAAGCTTTAACGTTCATATTTCAGTGGATATAAAGCTAGGTGTTTATCCCTCTTTACACAAGCTTCATCCTAGTATTTTCGCACGTGTATCAAATTGTACCCAGAAGCGAAACTAAGCTTGGACTCTGCCTCATATTGGCGAGCGTCCTGGCACTCCGTCTCTGGCTAGCATGCCTCTGGAACGCCTTCCGCGCTCTGGAAGAAAGCACGTGCGGGTTCATGACAATGATAGTTTTCGGATTCAGCAGAAACATTACGCCAGGCTCAAACATCTCAGCTGTGAAAACACCGACAGAGCTTTCGTGTTGATTATCGTACAGGTGGTACTGTGCCAAGAGCCCATGAGGCGCCTCAGCTCCTAGCTTAAGCCGCGTTGCAAACGAATGGTAGTGCTGTCTTCAAAATATGTCTCTCTCAATAATAACGGGACCAATCACACAGGATGTGTTTTAAGTCTTCCCGATCCTAACATGTTCTCCACATTGCCGAGTCCAAGTGATTTATTTTCTTGCTGTCAGACGGGTCAGACAGGTCTATTTCAGTGATACGTACTGGTTACTTGCGAAACACCCTAACGATCGCTGCAGATTCCACACAAGTACAGCCACCAAAGTCGCTGCATGTTTTCTTGTAACAGGTCGATCAATCTTCTCGGCTAAGCATAATGAGCGCCTCTGGCAGCGCAGTCGCCGCGAACACTGGTAGCCACTGGTAGCCACTGTGGGATGGTTGGCACTGCTGTACAATATCATGATGAAAGTCAGGAGGGTTATTATCGAGGCGCCTGATGCTCAGGACTATACTCAGGGACAATTTTCTGTGGCAATGAAGGGAAAGCTACGGGGACAGAGCGTCTGCCCATGTACTGCTACGCGATGTAGTCTGGTTTGGCGCGCGCCTCGTAACGCCGTGGACAGTGATGGCTAGCGTTGCATTTCGACCCAAACGCTGCCTAGCGACTAAGGTACGGGTAAAAGACACGACTTTTTAACACGAAAGTGTTTTATGCCGGGGTCCACCAAGACTTCAGTGACGTATTTCCGTCACGGAAATGACATCGAAAAAATTTACGCGATGCGATGGCAAAGAAAAAAAGGTTCCGTCAACGAGCATCGAACCCACGACCGCTCGGTCCGCAGCAACAGATGCCGGGCGCGCTATCCACTACGCTACGGTCACAGACTCTAAATGCTTTACAAACGCGCATTTTATATCTCCCACTCTCCCGGTCGGCAGGGTCGTGTTGCCCTCTGGGAGCGGTAAGGTAAATTAATTCGCCATTACCACGGCCACCTGGATCGGGGCGCGCGCCTCGCGCCCCGATCCAGGTGGCCGTGCCATTACTGTGGACTCCGCGATTAGCACCTACAACGCCTTACACGTCCGTTCCATTCGGCGCGTTTTCAATAGAAGTTCAATTTTGTCAATGCCTTAACACACCTCGAGGTGTCGACCTTAGCCCAAGCGTCGTAAAAGCGTCGGCCTTGCTCATAGCAACACGCTAATCTAAACCAAAAATAGCGCTGAGACGCGCGCCTGCCTCCCCTGGCTGTAACACCGCGTTCCCCACCCACGCGCCCGCCCCGAGAAAAATCGCGGCCGGGCTACCAGGGCGGCACGACACGCTTTGCGTCTCCCTCTAGTCAGGCCGTGGTGTTCAATCGTTCAATCACATTTTAACATGCCGCAGGATGGCGACCAAGTTTTGCGTCCAATATGCGACGCTGTTCTGGCTATCACACCTCGTTCTCTGATTACTCTTTCACCGTTAACTACTACAGCTACCACAATGGTTTGTTTAATCATTTAACATGGACGTTAGTCGTTGGAATGGAGATGTACCACCAATCATCAAAGTGGGTGCGTACACGTTGAGCGGTGCCATTAGCTGCCAGACATCAATATGCATTGTGCAAACTCTCTTATATCAATGTACAGTAAACATTGTTACTTCTGTAAGGGCAAGGTTACTTTCGTGTTATTACGATTCCTATGACGGAGGGATCAACCATGTTTTTCAAGCACGGAAAAACGCAAAGTGACAACGTATAAAGTAAAAGAAATACAATTATCTCGTTTGTGTGCGCTGCGTGCCGTCTCAAAAAGCTACATGTAGAAAACGAAGGAATATTTTACATATCTCGCGCAGAAAATGCGGACGCAATTGTGGGACTACAATCATTAGCGGTAGGATACGTGCATTGTGTCTCTGTAGCTTTCCCTTCCTTGCCACAGAAAGTTGTCCCCGAGTATGGTTGTTGTGGCGCGCGTAGCGACTTGAGATATTGCAGTGCCGCTCGTCAGTCGGAAGAAGAATCGGGAATATCATCCTTAATATACAGAAGCCCTCTCCGTAGTGCTGTCAGCTCAGCTGTGGCGGAAGTACAGCGACTCTAAGTGGCAGAGATGGTAACGTTCGCCGAAGCTTTACACAGACCCATAGCTGATGATCTATCTGTCACAGAGCCGTTAGTGTGTATGTGTCCTGTAGCTAAGTATTTTTACAGCGAAAGCTGTTATGATATCATTTCACCGGCCGTTTTTGGCGCCGTAGTTGTCCGCCGCCGCCGCCGCCGGTGTCCGTAACCAATATCGCTCAAAATAAGAAAAAAAGAAGGAAATAAGAAAAAATTCCAGGATGAAAGGAGGTTCGAACCTGGGCCCTCTGCGTGGGAGCCCAGTATTCAACCTCTGAGCCATGCCGGTGCTTGGAACTGCTTTGCAAAAAGGTCCTATACAGGCTTCATGTCGGGAAGGAACCACACTAGCATATGCAACATAGCGTGGTTGAATAGTAAAATAAGCACCAAGCGTCGCAAAACGCGAATTCTGTAACCAGGCGTCACACAATGCGAATTGCGCAACGATTAGGTTGTTGAAAATTCTTCCAACCCATTACAAAGGGCTCTGCCATAATTCTTCATCGTCATCAGGAACAGCATCAACAAAGTGCGCATAATGCCTTACATGCGTTCAGCAGGTACCAATGCTCTCCGTAGAATGGCGAAAAATGGCACAGTGCCTGCTGCGCTACTTCTCAAAAATTACAATGATTTATAGCGTAGTGGGTCCTAGCAAGTGCACTTGTATTGGTTGCCAAGGAAGCTCATAAGCGCATGATCCACTTCCTCGGGGTCTCAGTAAAATTACAATGATTTATAGCGTAGTGAGTTCCTCCAGTGCCTCCTCTATTTTTCAGTGCCTGGGCGAACGCTCTCCTCGGGCCGTCGAGCGCGTGCTCCGCGTCCGCTCGCCGCTGCCGCGTGGTGGCGCTGTGCAAGTAGACTACGGGAAGCTGGCGCTGAACGGCCGCGCGTATCAAGAAGCTCACGAATTCGTGTATGCATCCGAGTTTAATTGCATTTGGGCGTCTTGCAGGCTTTCACAGGTACAGGGGGATGGAAAGAAACGCGAACATAGCGGCGCGCTGTTTTCATCACGCTCTAACCGCGGTGACAATAAAAAGATGCTAGATGGTCTTTTATTGTGTTGTGGATGACGTCGTGTTCTCATCAATCATCCTATAACCACTTGAAAATAGATGCAAAACATCAAAGAATGCAGATGCCGCATGTTCGCGTGTCTTTCCATCCCCGCGGTAAGTATTCCGCGGGCAGACTGTCGGCCGTGCTGGCGGTTCGACACTTGCACTCGAGTTTGATAGTATTCGCGTTTTATTTTCTATTTCAGGCTATTCCAACCGCCCCAATGCCTTAGTATGTCATACTGTTGTGTTCCACTCTGCAAATGGAACTGAAAGAAATCACGATTGTCTTTTTTTATTTCCCTTTATTGATAAAGAAAAAAAAATCTCACAGGGTCCCTTATGCCTTCATCTAAGACGACTGAAAGGCGAAAGCCATCTTCTTCTTTTTCTTTTAGTCAGTGTATTGAACATTCCCTGCCTCCCTCCGAGATATTTCTGCGCCTAACGTGGTTATCTTACAGCCTCAAGGATCGGAGGTAGTGCAAGCTTTTTGCACATCAGCGGAGGCATGCACTGCCTCCATGATCGGCCCATTTTGACCAAGCGAAGATGTAATATAACGACGTCACGTTAGGTGACGTCACGACAATGTCACAAAATTTTATGATCTGTGACGTCATATGATGACGTCATCACGTAATTATTTTTTGCGTCGCTCGTACTGACGCCGCCGACGGTCAATTTTCGCGTTTGATGAGGCATCTAAGGTTTTCGCCTTAATACACTGTTCGGCTGTCGTTCCATGAAATTCCAGCTGCCGCTGGTGTTCGGTAGAGGTGGCTTGCAGTATTTAGGCGGGATAATTGGTCTCCTAATACATCTCCAAACTACACTAGAATGCAGCCGTCGTTTACGACGCAAAGATTTCATAGAATATAAGAAGCGGCGGCTTACGAAGGATGCAGTATAGCGTCACTCTTTGCAGACTACTCTTCACGTTTGCAGCCAAGGTAACAACTGAATCAAGCATGGCAAGTATCCCTAAACGTTACCGTGTTGCGTCCGAACAGTCAACGAATGCATGTAGTACCAGTAACAATGCTGCCTCGCGATCGCCGCCATGTGCATGCAGCGCTGACATTAGGTCCCAAAGCTGAAGAATCGGAGCCCATGGACACTACATGCGCTACCGGCGAAACAACCGACAATCATTATGTACATTGTCACTGGAAGCAGCTTAGTGACATTTCATGCTATTTAGCGCATGAACTCATGGCTCGCGTATAGTGTGCTACACCAGTAGACGGTGGTACGCATCGGGGAACTTTAAGCGTCCAAGCTTTCAGTATTAGCTCTTGGCAAATGCTGCTTTCGAAAATCGACTTTCAGAGAGTCAATAACCGACTCTCAGTCAAGCGAACGTAACGGTGACAAAACAATTTTCCGCGAATTACTGGCATGCGCTCTCTGGAATCGGGCTAGCAGACGACGCGCGAGCGTCTCGATCAAATAGCCGCGAAAGACACATGCCTTCGAAATAGGCTGGTTGCCCAGAACGACAAGTGCTTCATGATTCCAGTTTACAAGTTTTCATTATACTTTAAGCAACGCGAATACAGCCGAAAACTGAACCACATAGCAGCTTCGAATGCAGCCACGGCATTCGTTTCCGCGAGCGACGACGCGACGGCTGGTCTACTACGGTGGCGGCGCCCGGCGGCTAAAAGCCGCACTAACGCCGACGGTCGCTTCCCATTGCGCTCCGCTCTTTCGCCCAGGCACAGAAAAATAGAGGAGGCGCTGGTTCCTCGCAAGTGAACTTGTATTGGTTGCCAAGGAAGCCCATAGGCGCATGACCCATTTCCTCTGGGTCTCAGTGAAGTTCTTCGCCCCCCCCCCGCCTCTCTCACGCCTCCGTATGGTATACAGCATGACGGGAGAAGGAAATAGCGACCGGGCGTCACCCAATGCAAATTACACAACTGGTGGGCCGTTTAAAGCTTCCAACCCATTAGAAAGGGCTGAGCCATAATTCTTCATCGTCATCAGTCGTCGCGTCAACAAAGTGCACATAATGCCTTACAGACGTGTAGCTGGTGCCTCGCTTCTCCGCACAATGACGAATAATGGCTTAGTAGGTGCTTCCCAAGTTCAGAAAAATTGTGATTTATGGCGTAGTGGGTACCTTTCTAGTGTACTTGTATTGTCGCCCCAAGAGACCTTCAAACGGGCTCTAGAAACGCCGCTCTTCCAGCTTTCGCTGTGACTGTGCTGCGGTTTCAGCGCAGGCCTGGCGTTTTTTACTATCGTTTTGGGGAGCAGAATGTACAACATATGTAAAAAGATATTGCTGCCCACGTTATTCATTTGTGCCACGGGTCCGTTAATCGCACGTAGTTCTATCAATTGGTAACTGGGAAAGCTTTTGCCGAGTAGACGCGTTCCTCGTTTAAACAGAAAAACAACAAAACAAGCAGGGTGGGATCTTGTTTTAATGCCACACAGACTTGCTGTCAAGGCCCAACGTTTGGTGGTATGGATTGAGGCAGTATTTTAAGCTATCTGGCTATCTTGTATTCATTGGACATAACTGGTCGTGACACTGAAGCGGAGGCCGGCTTGCACTAGGAAGCGGAAGCGCACCGATTGGAAGCCTGGACATGTCCACATTAGGTTATATGAATCTGCCGCCTTTACTCAGTGCAGCTTCCTCACGGTAGCGACTTCTTTAAGCACAGTCACAAGCACGGAATTGTACTATCGTGAGCAATATGAGCTCGAACACGCGAGCGTGTGGCGAATAGCCTCAAAACCGAGATAACGTGATACGTGCGTGGCGCTGCAGAAACCGGAGGGGAAAGGAGGGGCGCTCTTCCGCTGACTGCATGGCATACAAGCATGGCCTGTGCATCACGGCAGGCTACATCACAGCCGATATCTCAGCAGCTACATACTCCGATGGGTCATTGCATGTGACTGTGCGCGTTGATGCGAATTCATATCACCGCTAGCAGTCACCGACACGCTACAAGCTACAGTTTTTTGGAGCAACGATATTGAGGCGGGAGTGTCAACAGCTAGCGGAAGCGCGGCGCCCTTTCCACTTTGTTTCCGACAGTGGCCGCTGCGAATCAGCCGATGTAGGGTTCGAGGCTATTCGCCACGCGCTCGCGCGTTCGAGCTCATATTGCTCACGATAGTACATGTGTACATGGTGACTATTTCGCCGTACGAGCGAAGAATCATAGATATGGAAGCACGATGTCAGGTGATGGTGGATTGGAGGTGCTTTTTGCATAGCATGGCACGAATGAAGTGACAGCGGCCGGGGAAGGAAGGAACGAAGTGCATACTTTGTAGATGGTGGTCATTTATTTGGTTGTGTAAACCCCTATGGCACCGCGAAAAGTCACGTCACATGACGATAGAGTTCCAAGGCTTTTCGATCCGCCACCTGAAATAACTTGGTGGGTAGATCATAAATATTAAACGATATACTTTCTTGAACAGGATGCCTTGTTGAGTTCTTCGCCTGTTTTGTGAAAACCCGACACGGCACCAGCGGATCTGTACCGTTACATTTGAAATGGGTGGTGTCCGCATAGTGGAACTAGCCTATAGAATAGTACGTTCACCACACCTGATTTGGTGAAATATTCTTTGTGGCGTGCAGTTACTTTTCAACTTTTTTTCATGAGAGTAATTATTACAAGCTGCCACTTTAGCGTCGCAAGCGCGAAATTGGCGACGGGAATGACAGCAGGTTAGGTTGCTCTATACGTAAGCAGAGACAGCGAAGAGATCAGAGACGTGTGTGAAAAAAACAACTTTTCTCTAGTGATATTGCAGCACAAGGAATCTAGTGCAACAGTTAATAAAAACTAATAAAATACATATGAATTAAATCTTTCAGCTTACAAGAGAGAATTATTACAAACTACACAAAATTATGTGATGACCGGCAGCGTTCAGTCCACGACGATCGGATGCGAGACGCCGGAAAGAGTTCCGGCGCAACTGCGATGTCGGCGGTGTTGTAACGCCGGTGTTCCTGGAAGGCTAGTGCCTGAAGCCGACCTCGGGGAGGTTGAGCTAACTCGAGGTTGAAATTCTGATACCTAAGTTGCAGGCGTTAAATACCCGTCACAACTAGACGAACGGCTAAGTTTAGAGAGCCAGCCATTACAGAGCCGCACAAAAACTTCTAGAAGCGATAGTTCTTGATATGCTTCAACATCATGTTGGTCAGCAACCAGACTCTTTAACAAGGCAAAATCCTGCGCTTAAATCACCCTTCGTGTCCTCTCATTCTCTTCCCGGGGGAAAGAGGACCTCGACGTGGGTCCAATAATGCAGTTTCATTGTTACCAACTCTGCCCTAAAAATATATTGACCACACAACTTTTTAAGTAGGAGAGGGTTATCAACTGAGCGAGAGTGACAGCCTGTTGGGATTCTCTCACCCTGCTTGCCTACCTGCAGTTTTGCCCGTGGGAATTGTACGTTTCCTAGGCTCTCAGCCGGGGCGTCTTGCAGTCTACAGCTTGTTCTGAGTACATCGCCGCCTTCCACGGCCCTGCCGTGGAGTATTTACAGGTACAAATGAACAAACCTCGGCGGCGAACGTTCGAAGAAGAAAACCCCCTTCAGCACTAAAGACCAAACTTTTCAAGATCAAGCGGTTCCGCCGGCCGGCGGGGGAGCGCGGCGTCCGTAAATAGGTCGTGACGCCGGGTCGCAAAAACGGCAGCACGTGACAGTGATGTTATCTATGGGAGATACGGCGTGATCTGTAAAGGCGTTTACTTGAGACTTTGTGAGCGGGTATTCACTGTCCATTTCTTATAGTGATGTGCTATTTGGTGCTACGAACAAACACTTTCCTTTCATTGTTTACCATTGTACCTGGTGCGTACTGAAATTTCGTTATGGGCATGTTACAGAATTCTGTTGGTCACATAGAAACAAAACCTTCCATTGAATGCACCCTCTGACACTGTTCTCTGCAAATGTACAGAGTTAGTGAATGAATAAAGCTACACGATCACTGTCAGCATAAAAGAGATACGTCATGAAGCGCACTATAGCATGAAGAAAGCAAATATTTGAATGTCTGTTTTACCTTGGGAAGTGGTGTGGAAAGTGAGCTTTGCCGGGCACACGAGATCAAATTTAACGGTACCTCATCAAAGGCTGTGGTGAAGAAATGCTGAAGAAGGTGCACCGATGGTCG
Organism: Rhipicephalus sanguineus; assembly: GCF_013339695.2. NCBI lineage: Eukaryota > Metazoa > Arthropoda > Arachnida > Ixodida > Ixodidae > Rhipicephalus > Rhipicephalus sanguineus. Next base: position 57,423,541 of record NC_051183.1, read on the forward strand.
TTAGGAATGTGTTACGCCAGGTGTGTGCTTGCCTAACGCCTTTCCACTATAGGAGTATAGTATCCACTGAATCTGCAGTGCAACATGAGCGATAACACAAAGACGAGTACTTTAGCTTCTCCTCCAGCAAGGAGTGGTCTCTCATGAGCAAGAATGACATGAACAGAAAGCATTGGTTCTTCATGGAAATCGAGGTTTATCTCCGACATATGGTTTACCCTTTATACGCCTTCGGTGCGTTCGTGATTTCGTACTCGGTGTTTTGAATGCATCGACGAGTAAATGAGATTTCGGCACAACATGCGTAGTGGCCTCTTGGGTGATATGACATCTGGTAAAAACAGCAAATAGGCTTGCTTGTTAGTCGCTTTTTTGCATTATAGACTTAGCTATTAGGTTATCATATGCTGCATAATATTGTCTAATGCTTTTATAATATACAACTGTGTATTTAATAAAGGCCAAGCTTTCTGTTTTTTAGCGAGCTGCACGAGACGCCGTTAGGCTATTAATGGCGGCTTTAGACGTATAATAACTTTTCGCACTCCCGTTGCAGTTCTGTACAGATTGTTTTCAATACCTTGGGTCTTAATTTCGAAAGTAGCAAAGTCATATCAGCCGTTGACGTCTAGCTAGAGATTACAAATGCTACTGAAGTTCAAACCATCACGGGGGAGAGTGCGTCATTTTATTTCCACAGAAGTCGTCCAGCTATTCATATTGAATATTTGCTTGCTTAACGATACTTCTCTGCCACCACATATAACCTTCTTTTCTGGCTCATAGTTGATTTCATATATACGTCAGGCGAACGTCGACGTTCTGACTTTCTGGCTTCGTTCGCAGTCGGCACTAAAGAGGGTAAGAGTACTATGGCTCAAGATCACTTGTACTGTCGGTGGTGTCGGGAAACAGCAAAACGTGTAGCATCGATTACATTTTGCGCGAGCTTATACCGCTCAATGACGGTGTAGTGTGGTCGCGCCTCAAAGCTACCTTTACTTGCGGCTATGGTTATGCGACGCGGTAAAAGATAATCAGGTACAAGCTTCAGCGAATGCTCAACTTGTGGTAACCTTGGCCTGAGCCTGAGAGTTCCGAGAGAATATATATATATATATACAGAGAGAGGCACATGTTACATCACACCAGAAGTGGTCACTTCAACAGCGTCTCGGTAAAAGAGGGCCAAAACGTATTCAAAACTCCACTGGAGTTGCCCATGTGGGCTTAAATAATGTGATATATGCTGATCTCTATCGTCTAGTACTGGCCATCGCTTGACCACTTATTCACGTTTGCTTAACCAATACTGACAAATGGTCAAATGCCCAACGCAGTTTGGAGTTTCGGGGTTTGATTACCTGTATGTAACATCGGATACAAAAAGTTTGGTACCCTAAAAACTCGAAACGTGTATTGTTAGAGTCACGATATACGTCGGATGTGACGGTTTCGATAACCATTTGGCCCCGAATGACGAGGCTTCGAGCTTCGGCAGACGTGGCAGGTCGGGCGTTAGATTCGTTTTTCATTATGCGGCACTATGTTTCTCACGTATTTCTCACAGACAAATTACCTGGTGAAGTAGTCTAAGAAACTACAATATGAAAAAGGTTGATAATCCTATTGTTTATAGAAAGCAACTTGCGGAGCGGACGTCCGTATTGTGTCGCCGCCAACGTTCAATCGACAAAGCCCTAGGAGACAGAGCTGGCTGCGTCCTTCCGCGACCTTTAAGTGGTGACGTAGGCGAGTGCCTACCGAAGGTCGCGCGAACATAAAAGGTGAAACATTGGCGTCACTGCGGCTCGTGACGTATCAGCAACTTTCTGACATCTCAGTAGATGATATCATACCTATGGCACGGGGAGTGTGAGAAGAAGGGCAGAGCGATCCAGACGGTTATTTCTTGCCTCTTATGGCCAGCCTGTGTTTTGGTCCACAGATGTGGAGAAGGTGTAAACGACAGCTGTATGAGATGGTTAGTTACTCGTCACCGCTCCCTTCTTTCCATTTCTTTATACAGCAAAGCTGTATATGCGAAAATGTTCCAAAAGCCGGGAGAGTTCATGATTAAAAGCTGTATATACCTAGCGTACCGAGCATTCTTCAAATTCGTTAGGTTTTCCGGGGTTGTGGCATTTGTCCACGCTGTACCACAATTAAATTACACAGAAATACTACATACCAAGTACTTTCAGCTCTCCTCCATTTAGGAGGAGAGAATTCTGCACTCCGACAAGAATGCAGTGGAGAGGACAGCACACGTGGCTTAGAATCGGCGGCGGGGCGGCGTGCGTCTCCCACACTTGCAGCCCTCAGATAGCACAAGCCACTTGAGGAGGACTAGCACATAAGTCGACGCCCTCGTTTCGCTATGTCAAGGCCGCGCATGATCACGAATACTTAGGTGCAGCGCGAACACTAGCGGTTTCAAAAGGAACGGCTTTCGGCAATACGATCAGCTCTGAAGCGCCACAGGCCTCGACGAGCATCGTACGCTAGAATTCCAACGCAAGAGCGTCTCGCCTTTTGAGGTGCTTGTCCAGTGTGCCACAGCGTCAAGCATGTCTCGTGAGAGAACCAGGTCAACCGTTGCGACGTGCAAGGTATGTTGGCGTTTAATCACTCGCTCGGCGCATTTTGCAGCCGTGGCGTCAGTAAAAATTTACTGACGCATGAAGTCCCGAAGGACAATTTCAAAAGGTTTTTGGACATAGGGTTGTATTGCCGTCCAAGAGGTGTTTGCTGGAGCTACGAGCCTAGAGGTAACAAGCCGGTGTTGCGATTTTCATCGGCGCACTCCAAGTTAGTCAAACGTGCCGTGATTCAGTCGTGTTTCCACAATTCTTTGTCCAAGTCTTGTGAGCATAAGATTGAGGAAAGTTTGTGGGCCAGGCTAAGCGTCTGTGCGACTCCGGTTACCCCATGAGACTGTTGTCAGCGGTGGCGGAGCGCCTGAACAAAAAGTACAGGTCTAATCCGAGTGAGCATCAGAGTGACACCCGAAGGAAAAAGCTCGCAGTAGTGCCCTACATCCACACCGTATCTCACAACCTGAAAAGGATTGCGAGAAGGTCCGGTGTGGACGTTGTTTTTTCCGCGCCCGTGCGACTGCAGGAACTTTGCAGGCGAGTGAACGCCGAAAGAGAGAAAGAAAATGCTTCGTGTTCCACTAAACATAGCGAGAAGTTTGTTGCCTGCGTTAAAGACGTTATTTATTCCGTCCCGCTGTCATGTTCCCGTGTGTACATTGGCCAGACCGGCCGTTGTGTGAATCAAAGATTGCGCGAACATAAGTACAATGTCACGAAAGCTATTTCCGGACACCTTGCCATTCACTGCCAAAGATGTGGCTGTTTTCCCATTTTTGATAAAACCAGTATTCTCAACAGGGCAAGAGATCGATTGACTAGAGAAATTATTGATGCGTATTAAATAGATAAAATGAATGATACATGTGTCAGCATGCCATCCTTGTCGCTAACAGATAAGGAAAAGAGATATCTGGATCCGTCACTCTAGGTTGGTGGCTACTGGTTGTGATTGCGGCAGAACATGCGCGTTTGGGTCCTGCTTTTGTTTCTTGTTTTGTGTGCACCTGCTCGCGTGTGTCTATATAAGCGTGACGTGCATATGAAAAATAAACATTCCAGTTGAAAGTCAGCGCTGTGTGTGTTTGCGTGTTCCGCGTCCAGTCGCGCTGTAGAAACTAAGCATGAACAACCAACTAGCCCGCCAACGCACTTTAGTGAAATGGAGGCGGACTTTTCTCACCTGTTTGTAATCTCTTATGGGCTGCCAAAGACAGCGCCACCTTTCCTTTCCTCTCAATGACCAGTCATCCCGCTCCACTGCCACTGCCCGCTCCTCCTACTTATCCTCATATACTGCACAAGTATACAAGGAGAACGATCCGCAGAAGTCATCCGCACAAGTGAGTGTGCGTAGCGATATTCGGGCCGGGACAAGTGGAAGCAATGCGCTGAAGTACTTACATTATTCAGCGTCATTCACCAGTGTACAAGTACACCCTTAGGAAGCAGTACGTCTGTTTCCAGAACCAGCATTTATTTGCCATCAGAGACTGGAGAGCACGGGGTAACGGTAATATTCAGGGTGTCCTGAGGTACCACGCACACACGCTGAATGGAGAATTGACCATGCGATGCATTTTGAGCTCCGGGTTACCGCTACAGTCGGTTAGGACGCGGTAAGTCCGGACTAACAATAACGTTACAACGGCGTAGCGGAAGAATGGCGATAGAGAAGAAGGTATGTTCGCGGCTTTGATAACCCTAACGGTGCACATTCTGATAACACCAATAATCACTGCATCAGTAACTCTGAAAATACCCGGTACAACAGGGGTGACTTCCTTTGTTAGGTCACGGCTAAGCTCAGAGCTCCTTACAGAACTACGAGTCCAGTGTCCGCATGTACAGATTTTCATGTTAACAACTTCAGCCTGCACCATGCATCGTGATGTCAACATATTGACTTGGGGGATTTCTGAAAGATTCATAAAGGAAAAGCTACCTTGGGGCGCTGCATCGTCTAGTTTTCTGAAGGTAAGATGACAGATAACGGCGAGGCGGCGCAGGGCGGCGGAAGTGTTCCGTACCAGACTGTTGACCAGCTGGAGATGGTGAGTGGCGGGACAAGCTCGTTCTAGCGTCAGGATGCGATGGCTCTGCCATAAAAACTACCGAAATGGGTGCGAATATGCCGATTTTTAATTACTTGTCATTTTAGACCTATTTACACAACTGTATAGGTAAGGCCCTTTTTGGGCACCTATATTCCAATGTCCATTGCCTTTGTTCTACACCTAATTTATTCTGAAATCATTATTGACCTCTTTTTTAAGAGCTGTGTAAACTGTTCCGCATTTTTTCAAGGTTTTTGATCAATATGGCAAATGCCATTCTACATACGATTCTGTCCTGTACGTTTGTTGGTAAGTAAACGTTGATGGTATATGTGCTCCATTATTTATTGATGGATTTATTTATTTAGTACAAACAACGCTCATAAAAGAATTACGGGAGAGGGGTACAGAAAAAGAACAACGTGGAATTTATAGGTTTACATAAATTTGTGCAAATGAAAAAAATTATTTGACAACAAATGTTTCCGTATGCTGTTTGTATTAGCAGGGAAAAAAAGCATGCTATGCCAAAGCCTTCAGAGTGCCAGGTTTTCGCACTGATACGGCAATTCGGTATATACACTCTAAAAGAACTTGTTGTTGGGCTGGTTGGTAGATAATTTTCAAAAGTTAATTAGAGCGCAACCACACGACACATTCACACACCCACACACCCACAACCCAGACATCAACCACGCACAGCGCTCACAACAACCACGCACAGTGCGTGGTTGATGTCTGGGTTGTCGGTATATACAAATTCAATTACTATGGGTAAATTAAAAAGGTGAAGGTTGAAATGCTTTGAGAGCATTTTTGGAACTACTGCAGCAGTTGCTAGGGTGTCTGTATCAACGCGGAATATTGAATTTAGTAGTAATTTAGTAATAACAGTTTAACAACTGCTACTGAACGTAGGCAGCCACCTATCATTCATGATCTACCCATTATCCAAAATATATTGCAAATGTCTCCCATTTTTCTATGTTTTCACGTAAAGCACATTTTCGTGAACTTCCAAAGTGCTGTGAAACTCAATTTATTCTTTCTTGAGCTCTCCTTGAACATTGTCTTTCACACGATAACGAAGTAAAATGATTTTTGAAAATAGAAAACACAGTGTAAGTCGCGTAAACATAGTAAAAATCAGATGAATATGCCTAACAATATGGAAATCAGAATTAACTTTTGGTTATTTAGGGCAACTAAGTGACAGCCGCTTGTAAGTGAATATGTCAACACTTTTATAAAGGCTGCATTTTGTTGCATTGCACTTTAGAAATGCCCCAGATTCAGCGCTCCTAGAAAAGTCGTTATAGTGCACCTGGAATGCAATACATGGTGATCATCGACGTGGAAGTGATAGTCCTAGTACGCTAAAAGCTCATCACGATTTCTTCGTTCTGAAGATATGAACCATCACTGTAAAGTTTCTTATGACCTTGCTACTTTACTGTATACTATAGTTATTCAAACCGGAAGCCGCTACAGCCGAACAGGCGTCAATAAAGTTTAACACTAAGGTACTGACAGAAATAAAATTGGCGATAAGTTCTTATTGATGCGTTCCTGAAAGAACATGTAATGTTTAAACCACCGGTTCATAGAAATGCTTTTTGGAGGAGGGGGGGGGGGGTATGCGTAATTTACGAATCGAGTGAGATCAGTTTTTAACCATTCCGCCATTAAAGATTTTTGGCCTATTTTTCGTCAGCTTACAGCAAGGAATTGTACTTCTTTTTGTCATGGAAACACATATACTCTGCCTGGTATGCGGCAGCTCGTTTGAAGCATTTCACTCTCACAGCACCATACAACGGCCACTTGCGAGTCACGTCATGATCTACAGGTTAGGTTGATTGGTGATACGTGATTGATACGTTGCGCCAATATATTTCAAAGTGTGCCAGCTGTCCAAAGCACAATGTTTTGAGACAATGTGGCCTCTTGTAGTACAATCAACATGTGACGTCTCAAATTTCGAAGTCTTCAGTTGTGTAACTCTTCTCATTTTCAAATCTTTGTAACCTTGCCACACTGCGGAAACCTTGTCGACCACCTGATGGTCTGACTGAGCTCACTTTCGTTAATTCTGCAGCAACATCGAGAGCTTCCCAGAAATCCGCCCCAGAAGAACGGCCAAAGATAGGTAACGTCGTTTGGCAAACTAAATGTGTTATCCGTACCTATATTCGTACTGCATGCGAATCATTCCTTAGTTTTGTGAGATAACGCGGATAACTCTTGATGGTAGAAGAATAACGGGCTGTTATGCGGCACCTCAGAACGAAACCACACTAAATATCCATATTTAAACAATGTCAACGTTAACGCTAACAACTTTGATTATTGGAAACGTTGAAATTTGACAAGATAATGTGGCACAATATCTAATGAAACGTTTGTTCCCAGCCTAACGATACGATATCAATCTGGATATATTTTTGGAAGTGTATGGGGATAATAATAATTGCTTTACGCCCTTAAACCAGGATACGATTATCAGGGGCACCGTAGTGGAGGGCTCCGGCAATTTTCACCACCTGGGGTTCTTTAATGTGCACCTAATTCGAAGCAACCGATCCATCAGCTGAATCGGAATATGACCGTCGCGTGCACGGAGAGGTCCCGGACTATTTCAACTATCCTAGTTGGCAATAGACCACGTCAGGCGCCCAGCTATTCACTATTAGTAATATTACTGTTTTCGATGACCGAAACACCTCCATATAGTATGTGGTCTAATATATTAGAGCATAGGCATGGTAATCACGTGCTATAAGCGAATGGCAGGAAGTTATTTATTTATTTATTTATTTATTTATTTATAATTTATTTGTTTATTTATTTATTCACAACACCTTACAGAACTGCCTCAACTGAGTGTAACACCGCGATCCCCGCTCACGCGCTCGCCCCGAGAAACATCGCGGCCGGGCTACCGGGCCGCACAACGCGCTTTGCGTTTCCCTCTACTCCGGCCGTGGTGTTCAATCCCATTTTAATATGCCGCGTAATGGCGACCAAGTTCTGCCTCCAATATGCGACGCTCTTCTGGCTATCACACCTAGTTCTCTGAAGACGTACGCTTTCACCGTGAACTAATACAGCTACCACAATGTTTATTTAATCATTTAACATAGACGCAGGTCGTTGGGTTGCAGATGTACCACCAATCATCAAAGTGGGTGCACCGACGTTAAACGGTGCTAGAGCTGCCAGTCATCAATATACATCGTGCAAACTCTCTAATATCCATGTTCAGTAAACAATCAGTTACTTCTGCAAGGGCACGCTTTACGTTCGCGTTATTCCGATTCCTATCACGGAGGGACCAACCATCTTTCTTTTAAGAGCAAGTCTTCATTATGCAAAAAAAGAAAATATAGCCAGAATTGACATGTAGTAAAGAGGTCGTTTTTCACGAATGCAAGTAACCCACATAAATTTTCTGCGTACCGAACCGTGCCTTTTTTTTAAAAATACAAGTTCTATTGATAGCACTAGAGTTTCTGTTAATGAAAGAGCACGCATGACTAAAAGTTACTACAACAATTCATTTTCTACTGGCAACGCCGATTGCGTGTTCTAATGAACAAATAAACATATTAAGGTATTACCCATAGGTACAAATTAGGCAGATTATTCTTAAAAGCAGGGCGCTTTTGCATTGCACTTAAGGTGATCAATTTGACGAGTGCTCCGGGGATATGTTTGCAAGGTTTACTTTAGAAGCAAGAACGATCGCAGACCCACACTCCCTCGACGGTGTCCGCGTGTTGAAGTTAAAACATCTGACATTCTAAAAACTTTCTTCGTGATAATTTTGCTTTTCGATTTGAGCGTGATATAATCAGTTTCATGATGCCAACAACAAACTTTAATATTCTAAATAGGATTCACACTCGATGTTTACTACATTGGTGATACAGCCCACACGACATGGTTGATAGATAAAGGTCAAAATCTTCATGATTATGCTCAACGATACATTGAAAAGGCAAGTAAACAGTCATATGTAGATTTTAGATGATTCCTATAAGGTTTTCCCATCGGTAAATGCCTCGTTTTAGAAAGGCGACGTGAACGACTGCATCTGTCATTTTTCCGATAGCAATTATGTGGACACTCAGCAGATTTTTGCCGTCGCCGTCATGTCCCGTATATGTATGTGTATTTTTATATAAATAAAAGCCACAAATAAAAATATTTGAGAATAAGAGAAATTCTGAAGCGCTCGACCGGGGTATTGAACCTGCGAACCCTCACTCCGCAGCTCGCTGACTTAGAGAATTACGCCATGCGTCATTCGCTATCCAGGATACAAACGGCAGAATACAAACGTACGCGTCGTTGGATGAAACGCACGGGACGCGACACGTGATGAAATTAAGACTATGCGAGACGCGGGCCAGGCTGTATCGGTGCCCGTGCTGCATTTGCGTCATATCGCTGGCAGCCCACGACACTTTTCCATTTTGGGGGTTTTGGCGCCATGCCACTCGTGGCCAATCCACCAGGGAATAAGAAGATCGTCCCGTGGCTCGTAGTGGCGCGAGCTAGTGGGAAAGCTTTGGCTCTTGTAGACTCATGCCACAGGAGGCAAGAAACGAATTGGCTGAACGAGAGTCAGTATATACGTTACACAGCGACCAGAATCCTGAGGCTAAAATTGCAGCGCAAACCCACACAACACCCACGAAGAAAAGAAACGTACGACACAAACGCTGACTGACAACTGTTTCATTCTTTCACACGCCATTGCATATACGAGCCCAAGGCAAACTTACCGCACATGCGTGCACAATAGCTCGAAACGATAACGTGTAACAAGGATGTTAGTGTATTAGATACGCGAAAACATGAAATTATATTCAGATGGTTGCACGGACAAAGAAGTAAAGAAGAAGTAAGAAGGACAAAGAAGTGCGTTTTCGCTGTACACTCTAAATATGTTCACGCGTAGTAAGCGTGGAACGCGCCCCTCGGCCTCCTAAAATTCGTTTTATGTACCACGTGACTCGAAATATGCGTTGTTTTCCTCCACCCAAGCGTGACGCTGGTCGAGGACACGCATATTCGCTGTATTTTACGCGTGATGCGGGATTCTACGCGTGAGAACCGGAAAACTCACGCTGAGGAAAAGTTTGCGACGCCGATCGCGCTTCTCCTCATCACGCGTATATATATATATATATATATATATATATATATATATATATATATCCTGATACAATCGCCAAGACAGCCGTGCGACGCAGCCGTTACTCGCCTCTGATTTGCTGCTGCGGTTTGCGCCTCCTTTCATTTATTTTTGTTTTTCACTCGAATGCCTTGAAAGGTGGCGCTTGCTTCTATATATACTTTTGGCGGGAAAACGGGGTTAGAGTCGTTGGAGTCATTGACTTAGCAAGCACTTTGTGCATCGTCTCTGCCTGCCCTTCGAGCGTGTACTGTGCGGAGGGTTCGCTTTGTGGCGTTGAAAAGTGGTGAAGTCATGAATAACTTGACATCGATTGACCTGCGTGGTGTGCCACGCGGTAGATGCAAGAACACCGAATGGGACTGCCCGGAGTTCTCGCGCGACACGGCGCCACTCACTGCGAACTCTGCTATTCCGGCCGGATGGTGTGCATACTGCGGGCACTCGCCTGCCATTCACGGCCGCTTGGAATACCTGGGTAAGTAAATATTTCGAAATGTGTTTGCTCATTAGGTATTTTACAACTATTTTCCCAACAGTGACGTTTCTTCCTATTGACCTCTGAACTTGACATTACTATCAGGCAAAGTTCTCTGGGTACAGTACTGACGGACAGAAACGCGAAAATTTAGGGCTATGCAATTCACGTACTTTCATTTACAGCATCTCCATTTCGTGTCATAGCGGCGTAATTTTGGCTCCAACACTTACATCAGAGCCAACATTAACTTTAGATGCCGGATTCGTAGCGACGTGACGTGGTTACCTTGAGTAATTGCTCATGAAAGTATTTGCAGTAAAGAATGTGATGTCGCATTCACTCCGAGAGTTTCTGTTTCACTCGGGTCGTGCGATCGACCGGGAAGGATGACAAGAAAGAAGGAAGCATTGTTGCTCTCGGTGTCTTGGCTGTGAGCCGTTTCTCCTTCGCCGTCGGGTATCCACCGGTCCCCGCGTCTAGCGCTCGTTAGCTTTGACTTGTCGGCGCCAAATTTCGTGGCCGCGTCGCGGTTCGCGGCGGTGGCCATTTTCTGGCCAGGAGGCGGAACGCCGGTAAAGGGGCCGCCTGGCGCCTCGCGCGGTGAATAAACAGCGCCTGCTTCCTCCGTCCTCCGCAGAGCACCTCGAAAATGACCAAAAATATATTGTATGCCGTAAATAATGTAGTCGATGCCTACATTACGAAGCGTTAAATTGTGCCATATCCTGCAAAACAAGCGCGTTAAGGCCACAGTAAAATTGTGTGTTTTTGCTGTACATCAAGGCTGAAGTTCGCTTTTTTATGTGAGTGCGCAACGCATGAGTCCATAAGTATTATTTGAAGCCGCTATTGCCAAGAGAGCGCTCTGGTTACAGGCGAACTATTTATGCCGCAACCTAGCCTTTTATAGTAAGATACGATTGCGTGACCTTCAGGAATTTCAGGCTACTGGGTGAAGTCGCACTTGTGTGCAATTAAAAGTGAGTTTTCGAATAGGGGCCTCAAACGTTCGGGGCCCCAATGCCTCTTGCGTGGGCTCGCTTTGCGTCAAGCAGGAGTTAGAGTTTTCGAATTTCGAATAGGGTCTGCGGCGATTTGGGCACTCCCCCTATTCTAGGTCACTGTGGTCTTGGCTGAGAGCCGTCGCTTTTAAGTGAGTGCCGTCATGTTTGTTTGACGCAAAGCTTTTGCGGCAGGCTTTGGGGCCCCCGCTAAATTCGCGAAATAGCATCCCCAACGCAAAACGGGCCGAAGATGTTTGGGTCTCGCGCACGCGCAGCTGCCTCGACGCTATTTCTTTGGGGCCCCTATTCGACAACTCCCTAATATTTGCGTTACCGTAAGGTAGCATAAATAGTTTACCGTACGGTCCACTATGTGGAGCCAGTGCCTCGGCCGTCGGTAATGCTAGCTGCCGCGGCAGCAAGAATGGAGCTCTGTTGCAGTCATGTTGTGATCTTACAGCAAAATTATACGGAATTACAGAAAAACTGTTTTTATAAGCGCCTCAGGTAGAGCATACGTGTGAAAACAGTTAACTCGAGCTTGCACCTTTTACTGTAAAAGCCCAAAATTGTCGCGAGTACAAAAATGAAGTGCTTCGTATGGTACTCAGTGGTGTAACTAATAGCTGATATTTTGAATGCTGTTCCTGAAATTCGCAATGAAATGTGGTCAGTATACGATCCCCAGGTTAACGGTTTCCTTTCTAATGGATGAATATGTCTAAAATACCACGCTGAGTGCATGTGTTCACAGTCGAGTTGAGTTCTACTTCCACAAACACTATAATTGCGGAAGAGTGCTTCGCTCACCCGGCTGCCAACCAAGACAGCGGATCGATTCCCACCGCGGGCACAAATCTTTTTTTTCCTGCAGCTGTTCCTCTCTATGGATGAACGGTTGCACCACAATGTTCCTTCTGTGGGGCTTACACTTGCGTCATACGGGATGTCAAACATACGGTTAACCTCTCTGCATTTAGTCTCGAGAAGGACTAACGGTTCTGTCAACGCAGTTCGTTTGTCAAGGGAACAACTTTTGATCGAAAAGCTCGCAAGATCTGTTCGAGTGTATGGGGTTCAGAAAGAGGCACTCGTCTTACTTCCGCAAATATATTTATCGCTGTGAAATTTATATTTGTTTATCTGTGCAGACAATCGATGAAGAAGGACATTCTGAAAGCGGAATAGATGCACCCCGCGTGAAGGCACTTTTAAAAGCATCCTTTATCATGAGGAGCACGTCACCAGTGGCTGTATTACCGGCTTATCTCCTAAACGAAAAACTGGTAAGACAGTCCTGTACCTTCTTATATCCCTCTTTATTTTTTCAGATTGCTATATTTGAGAGGATTTTATTGGCGCCCAGTGTAATCTGGAGCACTCACTTTTTTTTCATTCGTGCTCAAACAGATTGCCGGTGTACGCACTATACATGACTTTACGACTTCAAAACTCTTTTGTGCTGTTCTTGCTAACCCCCAATGCCGCTATAATTAGATCAACAAAGAGCCACGATGTTTTGCTGATTGTGCGCTGTATTTTGTGTTCATGAAGTTTAATTCCACGTTTTCTCTTTCAGCTTGTCTTTGAAAGTGAACTGAGATTTTTAAGCACTATCGAGGAGAATGTCAAAAGTCTCAGCAAAATTCTGCCTGCAGTGGCGAAAGTGTCATCCTTAGCGGACCTATTGTACACAGAGGTGGATGCGTACCTAAGGCCAAGGCTCGCGAAAATGGCCCTAATTTCAGAGGTGAGTAAAACAGTTTAAGAGCCAAAGTTTCAGAAGCAATCCATAACGTCATCATTCTTCTGACACTATACTCAGTTTTCAGCAGTGTATCAGAAGATTTAACGCCGCAGTCGCAATGTGAGCTTTGTCGACAAAGTCATTTTCATGAACATGTAGTTCTGTACCAAGTGAAATTGGACAACGGTTCATTCCATCAGGTACCAATTTAATTTATCTTTTTTATCTTTGCCAGGTTTCACCCGCAGACATTACTGGCCCGTGCATTGTGTGGGGCGACGTGAAGGAGCTTGTATGCGGCAAAGAGCCCAGCGAAACCATGAAGCTACAGCCGAACACGTCGCTAGAAAAACCACTGGTGCTTTGTTTGTGTGTGTAGTACGTCAAGGACCTTGCGTATCCGGCTGCTTTCGACCAGTTGTTTGGCTTCGTTCAAGCAGTCGTTAAACGTGCCGGCATCGACGAAATTCCATGGGCGCCGAAAAGGCTACAGGATTTGTTCACGTAACTACACTTCGTTTGAGTTAAGTACACATCAAAATTTATGTACTGCTTAAAGAGACATCCAAAATTCATATAGCGCCTATTTTACAGTTCCTGTGTGTTTTTTTCTAGGATTGCTCTTCCATAAAAAGAAGCGTTTTTGTACGTTATGCTCAATAAAAGTTTTACTCATATTTAAATTCCTGTAAATATTTCGTTGTATTTAACCCCTTATATTTGATTCAAAATGTAAAGTGTCAGAGCACTCCGCGCAAAATTCCTCAGTCAAATTTCTGGACTACCGTATATATAAGTAATCACCTCGAAAGAATGCATGCACATCAGAGGCTTAATTGTAGGATTCGCCAGATGCACCTGTGGAAGATGCTTTATGAAAATTTGCCATGCACTGCCTTCCATGGCGTTGGGGTTTGTGACAAGCGAAGTTTGAGACAATCCAGAACGCCCTCATTCTGCTAACACTACTAAATTCTGAACGGTGTATAACGAAGATCTAAGGCCGCAATCGCGATGTGAGGCTTGTCGATCCGTGACGGGAGGCCTTCCTAATGCTTAGTTAAGGTGTAAGAGAGGATTTTTACTTACTTGATGCGGGATTCTCCTGCTCTATAAAATGTGTTTCTGACGGTCAGAAAGTGTTTAAAAATAAATTTGAGAGAAGATAATATTTGTTGTGCTGTATTTGTTGATGCTTGGTGGCTGTTTGGCGGGTATATATGCTGGTTGCCCAGCATTAAATAGCTAATTACAAAAATCAAGTTTCAATTTTCATATTGGGCATGGGAACATTCCATTGGTTCTGCGTAACACGAGCTTGCTAGCTGCACCGTAAATACAAACCGCACTGCCGATGTTGAGCTGTGCGTATATATGTGCCGTTGGGTACAACATGGAAAGAGTAGCCAGTGAAATAATGAAAGCTTTTCTCTTATTTCTAGCCTACTCTCTGTACTATAAACCGAAATCCATATTTATGTTTCAGCCAGCAAGCTCATTATACCCTCTCGCAGTGTCGCGTTCTACAATTTGCACATGTGCAAGATGAAAAGGAAAAATTAATTTTTGTAATGCGCTAATTAATGCCGCGCATCAGTGTGTATACTCAGCCGCCAAGCCCATAGAGCGCAACAAATATTATCTTGTTTCAGCTTTCTTTTTGGATGATTTCTGACAGTCACAAAGGCATTTCAAGGAGCGGGAGAACGCCGCAATAAGTAAGTAGAAGTCCTCTCTTACACCTTCTCTAAGCGTTAAAAAGGTTGGCAGTCACGGTTGGCAAGCGTGGTGCGCTTAGCGTGAAAGCGCACCACGCTTAGTACAAGCGTGCAAAAAATCGCCCCCACTCACGCTTTGCAAGCGTTATGCATCCCGCAAGTCACGCTTAGGAAGCGTGAATTTTTCAACGTGAAAGCACACCACGCATAGAACAAGCGTGCAAAAAAACGCCCCCCACTCACGCTTGCTACGCGTGAAAATATTTAGAGTGTAGTCTTATTCCGGTGGCATCGATTGGATTCACGTGTGGCCACTGGCGCTCCAGATTGGTGCGCGGCGTGGTTACGCGAGCTCTCTAAGGCGGAGCGAAACTCACGCACTTGTCGTGTAGCGCGGGATTTGCGCCATCCCGGAGAGGTCGTGTGACGACGCCGGGCGGTGGCGTGTTTTAACAAAAAAATATTTCATGCCGCGGTCAAACAAGACATTCGGTCGATCAAGACATTCATCAAGATATTTCCATCGTGCAAGTGCGTCAGCAGAATCAACGTGATCAGATGGAAAACAAAAAAATGAACAAAGAAATCTAGCCAGCTCCACTTCGCGAACCCCGTCGAAACAGCGAAGCTTATGCCCATCTTTCATCAGGCTACATCGTACTTTTATGTTTTTCAAGTCTTCCGTTCGTTGGCGCTTAGCTTCGGCCTCTCTTGCGCAAACATCGTGGTTGGCTCAGAAATGACATTTATTATGACAGCTATTTTACACCCCACTGCGCCTCACCATCAATCCATCTTGGCGCGTTTCTCGAAGGTTCACCCCTCGACATCATCCGCCCTCGTCTCTCGCAGCAAGCCCTCGCCTCTTGCAGGACAGGCAGCTCTCCCCTACCTACCGAACATCACTTTCGCCGCAATGCAAGGTCACGTTGTCAGCGCTACCACAACGACGGACATGAAAGCCTCGACTAAAGGCCTCACCACATGTAAGCGTTGCAGCGTGTCAGCGCGTGACCTTCTGACGCGGCGCCATGCCCTCTCCCTGTGAAGAAAGGGGGAGCGCGATTACGCGACGGGACAGAGGGCGCGTGGCAACGCGAAGCTGCGCGCCCCCTCTCTGCAAAGAGAGAGGGCGCGGCGCCGCGTCAAAAGGTCACGCGCTGACACGCTGCAACGCGTACGTGTGGCCAGGCCTTAAGAACAGCTTCACTGTTAAACGTGCCATTGAAAGGCGTCGAACGCACTACCTCTTGGGCGCGGCGTTGGCTGGCGGGCGGGCGTTTGTCCCACTGCGCCAGCGCCAAACACATAAAAGAGTCTACACGAACGTGCCTTTTATCCATCACACATTTCTCTCACAGTGCTCTTGATTTACGAGGTTATATCGCCGACTGGAAGCGGTAGAATGAAGTAGTGTGTGGCCTCCGTGATTCGCTCCGGTAACGCGCCGTACCTACAACCGTGCCATTCGCTGCGTTTCCAATAGAAGTGTAATTTTGTCAACGCTTTGACAGAGTGGGAGGTGGCGGCTTTAGCCAGCGCCCTCTAGAATATTTTCAGGCCTCCTCACGACTCCGGGCATGGCCTCTGACGTCAGTCATTTTTGACCCTCGTCTCCTGCTGAGTAGACGTGCGCATGCATGCTCACGCCGTTTGAGAGAGCAGGATTGCTAAGCCTGACGAAGCCTGCCGTGGTATACTGGTGTTTCTTTTGGCGTCTGCTTGAAGACCGTGGTCTGCGTTTGTGAAGTGCTGCGTGGTGATGTGATGTGCTTCGTTCACGGAATGTTGTACACCTGCAAGCTCTCCCAATGGAGCAGTGCTGTGGGCCCAAGTGTCGCCGATATTGGCGATGTACCGAAGGTTCCAGTGGTTTCATTCTCCGAAGGCGACCAAAAAGAGAAATGAGAGCGTGCCGTTCATCGGGATGACATCGATATGCATTCTCTCCGTGATTCGAAGGTATGTGTAGTCTATGCTACTTGCTTTTCAGATGTTTTAAAGGCACCACCTCTAACACGTTCAGTTATTTCGATAAAATAATGCCGTGTGCACTTCTGACTTGTTAGCGTAAGCCTTTACATAAGGCACATTTAGCTGAGCGTCGCAGACGCTCACCCCCGCGATGATGTAGCGTCTCTTGAGAGTGCATAGATTTCCCGTTTTTGACGAGCGCGTCTTGCCGAGACGCGGTGAGCTTGGCTGCTAAACGACGGCGAAACGAAGTAGACGCACCTTCATGCTCCAATCCAGCGACTTCACAAGCGGTGCGAGAGATGCGTTTTGCGTTCCGCTGCTCGCACCCCGAACTCATAAAAATTGAGCAATAAACGTGCGTGGCAGTATATTCTCAGAACAGGCATTTTTTTTCCTTCAGGGTCAGTAAACATTTCGCTATTTGCGCGTAGCACCACGGGCTTCTTTTGACTGAGAAACGCTAAGCAGTGGCGGTGCGTGGCGTCGTGCATCTGTTTTGTATACATGGTATTTCTGACCGGTGCTCCGACCACTTTTTGCGGTATTATAATTATGCGCTAGTCTCGCAAGCACCTTCGCCTAATTTGTTTCCTTGAATTGTGTACTGCTGCAAGTCAGCTGAATTGGGATGCCTGTAGACACCTCACAGATTTTGTTGTTTTGTAACTGAGCAAAGAAGTATCACAGTGGAGCGGAAAGCCTGTGATAAACCGCTTTCTTAAATGGTTTTCAGGTGTGTGAGCTCGAATTCAAGCCAGAACACTTAAGGACGACTACCAAGTACACCGATCCAAGAACCGGCAGGACAGTAGTAGCTCCTATGGGGGCTACTCGGCTGACTCTGGACCTCTGGACGCAGTGCCGACAATTTTTCTCGTTTACCAAATAAATAGAAACAGTTTCTGCGCATCTTATGGACAGTGTGGCGTGTGTGCCTGTGTAAATAAAGAATGAAGTATGAATCAAACTTGGCTTATTTATTTCGTCACTTTTCGGGGCCATCAACCTTCGCATTTATAAATCAGTCACATTTTCGATAGGGCACAATCTTTTCTTATTTTTAAGTGGAATAATAAGTCGCTTACAGACCAATCACCAAAGACTCTAAAGCGTAACACATTCCTTAAGCCAGCGCCAATCCCGACGCAATAGGCAAAATAAAGATGTTACACATCTAAAACTAGCCGCGAACGCTTTATCATTTCATAGGGGACGATAGTGGCAATGGCTTCACTGTTTCCCGCGCGTTCGCTCGCTCGGTCAAGACTTGTGACGTCACGGCGGCAGTGAGCAGGCCTGAAATTTTTTTCTACGTGGCATTGCTTTAGCCCAAGCCTCGCTCATAGCATCAATACACATAGAAACATAGCTCTCCGACGCTCGCCTGACATAGCACTGCGTTCCCCATTCGCCGTGTGAGACATTACGACCAGGCTAGAGGGCAGAGACGACGCGCGTCGCATTTCTCTTTCCGTTGCACGACTCTTTGAAGGAGCGCATACAGAGTAGCAGTGTTTATTATGTGCTTGTTGATGACATCTTTGAGCGGGATTCACCATATGCGTTATGAGGCATAATTATGTTCACAACTTGAGCTACCGCAAGGTTTAAATCACGATCATGGGTGCAAGTCATCAGGATGCAGATGTGCCACAAGCCATTAACGTGGGCACATCCACATAAAGCGGTGCTATATCGGCCAAACACCAATATACGTTGTACAATCTATTATATGTGAATGCAGCATAAACAATCCAATACTTCTGTGAAGACGTACAACAAGGAAGCAGAGTATTCAAGCTATGTTATTGCTTACAGACGGCAGAGCTCTTTACCCACATTTCGGGAACTGGAGAGTTCACAAAGTATACCATAAAAAATGTAAATGATCCAGCAGCATTCACTAAACAAATTCTGAATAGACATTATAAATTATGAAATATTGTCGTCAAGATGTTCTCGTAATAATTACAGTTTTTAAATTTAGGTAATGGAAAAGCTTCGTTCGAGTAGAAGCCAGCTCAAGCTCTCGCGCCTAGAAAAAATAAAAAATACAAAGATTTTTATGCAGATACCGCGAGCTTATTTTGTCAATCCTAAATGGTTAGAAGTTTCAGCGTCTACATGCCGCCTTCTGACCTAAACGAGTCAGTCAATAATTCCGGGCAAATATACTTTGATTTCAGTTGTATGAAGTATAATACGATCGTGAAAAAAACCAATACACGATCAATCGTTTAAAAATTCAGGGAAGGTGCGCTTTAATTTCAGTTACAGCAAGTTTATTATGCTTGTGAAAGAAAACAACACATAGTCAATCATGGCACATCCATAGAAAGACAACACTACAACGCTGTCAAGTTTCGATGTCTACATCGTGACTGTGTGCTGGTTTCCTTCCCAAGGTTGCGCAAATTCTTTTTCAATATTTCGTATTATGTTGACTTTCAGGGGCATGCTTCGTCAATTCCGCTAAGGACGTGCAGCTACTGGCTAGCCGATACTATCATGGCGGCAATAGCCTCACTAGAGCCGGCAGGCGAGATTCAAGAATTTTGTCGATCAAGTTACTTAGCCGCAATGAGAAGCTTTTCCTCGCTGATCGTCGTTTTTAATTATCGCTGCCCACGACGTGTCGATTACTACTGATTTAGCTAGAATTTTCTGGTTTCAAGTGCACCTTTAGAACGTAGGTTGACCTCCCGTGTCACCTTAATTGACGCGGCCGCTCATTCAAATGTGCAGTCGTGAGCAATATAAGAGAGAACACCAAAGTCCTCTTTCATCAAAGATACTTGCCGATATGAATGTGACGTAGGGAATCGTAAGAGGCTCATTTTCGCTTGCTTGAGCATTCAGCGATATGAACACTTTCACGGTTGAGACCTGCATTTTTACTACTATGACCTTTCAAATTAAGTTCACTTCTGTGTACCGTCTTATATTCCTCGTGACAGTACGTGTAAAATACGTACAGAACTGTTCCTGAATCAGTAGATAGCAAACGCTTCTGTGGTGAACAGGACCCATCATCTTCAAGGTATGTGCACCGGACTAGTACGCTGCAGTGCTGTAGCCTAAACACGTACAAATTCGACTGTTTTAGAGCGCAAACACCTTGTAATGCTCTACCTAAGTCTGGGTGGCAGTACCGCACGTTTAATAGGCATCAAAGATCTACAGCATCTGCGAATGCATCGGAAGGCTGTGTGAGCGGTCTCCATGGGAAGAGTGGGGAAATCGGCTCAGAGAAATGTTCAAGTTAGGCGCCTTGCTGCTTTCGCTACGTCGTCTCTAATATTTTTCTTACGACTTCAGCTGCATGGTCACTTTGTTGAGAAGTTCAGTGCGCGTAGTTTTTATTACTTCCTCAAAAAAAAAACGTCTCGAACGTTATTCCTTGATCAGTGGGAGACATTGCTAGAGTACTGCTTCCAAACGGTATAACACATGATAAATGGTAAAAGAAGAATTTTAGGGCTTGTTTTTTTTTTTTTTGTTAGAGAACATAATTTCAACCCACAGACAATCAAACCAAGGATAGTATAGGGGACGTTATTTGTAATAATTATGCCATTGATGTGAAGAAAGTAAAGCGGAGGAAAACACAACTTACCACCGCCAGGGACCGGACTTGTAAACATTGACTAACGCGTCCGATGTTCTACCACTTGAGCGATGTTCTACCAGTTAATGCACGCGAGGTCTTCAGACCCCGCGTCCCTTAAAATGCACATTTGTTCCTTCCCGTTTTTCGAAATTCGCACCATTATTAGTGCCAACATTTATGGTGCAATCGCATTCTCTATCACGTGGTGCCATCTGGTCAGCAAGACAGGAAGCATCCTACCGTGGATGCCACGTTTTCAGACATTGAAACATGGCGTCATTCCCGTCTTCGACGTTCTACTCACGGCATCAAGTAATTCACAAATGGCTCAATATATTATAGTCATACTTCTTAATTGTTGTTTAAATCTACTTCGGACGGCTTTAGCAATAAT